>NC_025995.2:111270005-111556124 GCF_000442705.2 Elaeis guineensis
CAAATCAATCACTACTTCCATAAAATCCAATACAAAGATGGCTATAAGTAGAATCCCTCAAAAATCAGTAGAGGGTAAAGATCTATCACTAAAAAATAGATCTTTTTTCTTTTCTTCTCAGAAAGCTCCTCACGCCGCTTTAAGTGCATGCCTCCAAAACCCTCGTGACCCATTTTTAAAGAGGCCTCGAAACCTTAAGAAAATTTGGCCCAAATCGCATCACGAAAATTGAGTCGACTCGTACTGAGGTCGAGTCGACTCGCCTGGAACCGAATCGACTCATGTTGAAATTGAGTTGACTCGTCTGCATACTGTCCACAGGGTCTTAAAACATAGCTCTCTGTCTGACTTCTCCTGTGTGACCGAGTCATCTCGGATTGAAAGCGAGTTGACTCATATGGAGCCGAGTCGACTCACAGGAACAAGTCGATTCAGATGCAGAACCTTTTGTCTCCTTAGCTGATCCTTCCGCAGATTGCTCTCTTGACTCCTTTACTTGTGGACGGACTTCGGATTTTTTTACAAGGCTTCACACTGATTAGTTGGATCATCCTCGTTAAGGAGGGACGAAACCCAACAGATGGAAGGCAAAAAGCACTAGTTGGCGGGGTGATGCATGTATAGCCTCTCCATGACCGTGTAAATCATTAGAAATCTCCTCAATATATGAACTGAAGAGCACAGAATGCGGCCCAATTAATATGCAGCTCAGGTGCTACTTGGCAGTGTCAATGGCTACTGACGCGGCACTTCGTGTTATTCTTTTCCCCCACCAACTATTATGAGTGCACACTTGACATGCAGCGGCGTAAAGGCTATGGATGGCAGAATATATGAGTACACTCATGGTTCAGTTTCTTGTATGGTACAACCATGTCAAACGATCAAATAATAAAATTGATGACTTTTGACAAGAAATACATTTTGCTCCAGTGATGATTTTCCAGAAGCTATGTTTCAGAAGCACACCAAACTCTCTTTTATTCAGACCTTCTTCAACAAAGTGAACCAGTTCTATTGGTGCATGACCAACATCCAACTAAACATCCATTTTGATATATGCTATATCAAGGTAGAGTATTCTCAATTGGACTATCAGAGTCATACTGCTCAGAATGAGGCAAATTAGTAGGAAGAGCTGCAATTTGCTTATGTAACAATGCATCTGAATAGTCTTACAGTATTTGAAATCCCTGTACATAGGTTGCTTTCATCCACATTATCCGAATTCTCATGTCTTGAGCAGTCTGAAAAAGAATTCCTGTGAAAAGAAAGAGAAGCACCATGAGATCTAAGACACTTTGATCCAGTAGGATCAAAGTTAATGCATATCATTAACTTTCTTTTGTGCATATCATTTGACTTAATCGAAGTTAGATTTTTCCATGTATACGCCAAATTTCCCGCACCTCGGTCATGTACCCGAGAACAATCCGCTGCATCCTAATCAAATGGTTCGTGCACTGGGAATACCATCAGATAACTGACCCAAAAGTATAGAGTAACCATTCCAGCACTCACAACAAGGAGTAACTGTGCCGGTTCATAGGTGTCATAAAGCTTCTCAGTCAAGAGACCTCTAATCCAGATTCTGAAAAAGTTCAAAGAAGAATTATATTGTTAGATTATGTCCACAAACTTTTTCATATTGCGACATGCAAAAATATAATATTTAATCATAATTTACTCATAAGATAAAAGCCAGCATACGATTCTAATTTAAAGAATCTTTTGAGAAGGCTGTCACCAACCATTATAGAAATAAAAGTAAAATATTCGTCAATTCTAAGATGATTAAATTGTTTTTCTCAAAAGTACCCCAAGTCTCAATACCTCAAAAAAATGTTCTGGATCGTTATCTAGTTATTACTTATCTTGCATATCCATCCTGGACAAGTTAATCACCCAACGAAAGAAAATGTAATAGAAAAACCAAAGGGAAATCTCTTCATTAAGGCCTAATAAACTGTAAACACTTGAAAACTTGGGGAAAGATAGCAACGAGTAGAGGTCCCTGTCGGTTCTCGTCGGACGAGACTGAAAGAGAAAAAGAGCAAGAAAGAAAGAGGGAAAGTGACAGATAGAGGGAGAGGGGACGACAGAGAGGAGGGAGGGGAGTACGTGACGTCACCGGAGAAGGAAATGAGGTTGATGGAAACTGCCCTCGTCGGTGAGAGACTCATAGAGAGAAAGAGAGGAGGGAAGTCGGAATTCGGCGGGGAAGGCGAGGATGGAGGAGAGCCGTGGGAGGAGCGGGGCTTGGGCCCGCCCTCTTATCACTCCAAAATTAAGGCCGCCCAACAACAATTGACACGCCTCGTCAGGTGGGCCGAGATTTTATCTGTCAGCCCAAATCCGGCTCAAGATTATTGCCAACAAGTATATACATCTAAAATTTTAACTCCTACTGCTTTCTTTATAAACTTATTTGATTAATGGGATCTTTGACATTGAGACTATCCCATTACTAGTGATTTTCCCATGTCATGAAGGCACTCGTATTGATCCAACCCAACCTTCTTGTACTACAAAAATGCTATACCATTATTGTCGCTTGAAAGGGCTTCATGCTACATAGGTTTACCACTTAGAATAGACCGCACACTGGATTAGAGCAGCTTTAGAATTTGTGATACGCAAATGAAACCTTATCATGATGAAAAAGCTATTAGTAGTGCTGATCGAGATAAGTATGTTTCATTATGTAATATATAAGATTATTTTCAAATTGACGATGAAGGTAGCCATCTAATGTAGTTATAATTTGGTTTTCAAATCTGCAAGTGTGAATTTGGTTGATTTTGTTAGTTGAAAAATGATAAAAAAAATATGTCCTGTCCACTCATTTCTTTAACGACCTAATCAACGGTCACAGCCAATGCTCTTTTTTTTTTTTTTTTTTTTTCCAATACAAAATGATAACCAATGCTAAATAGTAAACATTTTTCTTTGATTTCATACTACCAGCTATTATGGAACATGGAGCATTATTTTATTATTATATTTTTTGGTCGAACAAAATAAATAGTTTTTTCAAAAAAACAAATTTTAGGTGATTTTTAAGGTGAGAAATTGTTGGATACTATGAAATATACTATCGTACCATGGTCTTACCAAACAGTTAGAATATTTTGGAAAAACAGAAAAGTTCCATGCGGTAGTATGTATGCATAATGTATACTACCATACAATACTTTTGAACCTTAATTATCAACTGGACCTGATTGAGATGGCTAGTTGTGGGCTTAATCTAGAATATTATTTTGAGCATATGTATACCTATATTTATGGAACTATCTCTTTTGACTTGTGATCAGCCACCATTTCTTTTTCTCGCCCACTTTTGCATCATGATCATCCTCCATCCTTTACGGTGGTAGGACTTAGATATGGCCAATCTATCTTCCACTACCTGACACTGTATACATCTAATCATGCTATATATAAAATTAATAAAAATCATTTCCAAGAACATTTATAAGTGCATAAAATATATTTATATTTTTTTCATGAAATATTGATTTATTTGCATGCCGCACTAGATATAACAAGATAGCCATGCAAGGAAGAGAAGAAATTGCAATTAAATAAAGGAATGCATGCTTACCTACCCTATGAGATCCCGGTGGCAAGCATGACCTATCTTTCGTCTTATTCGTTTGGAATTCTCAAGCTTGACTAGTATTAGGTCCATTTCCATTCAGGTGGATTGAAACCAAAAATTTCTATGGATCTATCTTTCAAACATACTTTACACCTAAGAATAAAAATCTAGTTGGGTCATCATTAGTTATAAGTAGGTCTTAGACAATTATGTGACATTGTGCTTGTGAAAACCCCTATCTAATCCTAATCCTACAAAGTTAAAATTTGACTATACAATGTTGTTTTCATTTATATATGAATGTTGGATGAAGATTCAGCCATTCAACTGAAAGCAGCATAATTATTTAGATTAATGGAGGCTTTAATGGAGGCTTACCAAACAAGAACAAGGATTTTGGGTAGGTTTGAGCTTGTTTGGGTTCCAATCGTACACTCGGATTTGGATTCTCCATAAAGTGCACATGCGGTTTCATACATTTAAAAGAGAAAAAAAAAAAAAAAATGGCTTACTTCTTAAAACAATCATCTACCTCCCTAAATAAATAAATAAATCAGGAACGACGATCCCTGGTTTGATTGCTCCTTTGAAGGGATTGCTTTGATTTGTGCTTTCCAGCAGATCCTTGCAGATGTTCCGGTTGCCTTTTTTTTTTAATATATATATATATATATATATATATATATATATATATATATATATATATATATATATATATATATATTATATATATATATATATATATTATATATATATACTCTAAAATCTCTTCCTTTTAGAGTTCCCCTGGAGAAAGGGCAACGTCACTTGCTTTTGCAAGTTGCAATGTCACGATCTACTCCTCTTTCAGGGGTCACAAGCAAGCACATAGAGACTGTTTTTGTCATAAACCCGGATAGGGAGCAAATAATTCTAGCCAAGTTTTGATCAAACTAGTGGATCAAGTTTATAAAAGATGACAAGAAAATATAAAAGTAATATATTAAATATGAGAAAATTTATTGATAAATTCTCTACCTAAATATTGATCTTAAATCATGTAGATGTACATACTATCTATTTTCTAGTTGTAGTATGAGATATAAAATAAATGATTCATTTAATTTTTAAAAATAAAAAAAAATGTAAATATTGGAGGAAGTATGGACTAGAGAATATCAAAGCTCGTATCCTCCAACTATTTTAAGTAGTGGATTTTTTAAGATATTAAAAATACTAAGATGAATGATATTTTTCTTTTATTTTTAGGAAAGAAAAAAAAATATTTATTTTTTGTGATGCAAAGAATTGAAGGCTAAATTACTTCTAACGCATTTTAAGTGTAATAATCTTCAAAAACAACTTAATTTAAAATTAATAAAATGGATATATTTTAAGAAGTTTAATAAAATACTTTGGTGTTTTAATCGTTTAGAGAATGTAGATCGTACAAGGGATGCATGTATTAAGCACCAATTTACAACGTTCTGAAGGGAGTACTGAAGTCGGCAGCCTTTGCCGTTTGTGATGCGCATCTCACAAAAAAAAATAGGTTTCATCTAAAGGGCCGCATGGAAGGAACCGGGTGGAGAAATTACTAAAACTTAACGGTGCTCGCCGGTTTTGGATTAACGTCCGAAAAAAAAAAATTTGAAGACTGATAAAATATGATCCGATCTATCAATTCAATTCATGTTTGATCCATCATAAACAGATTTAGATTTAAACTAAATAGATTTGAATCATAAATAGATCGACTCGTTTAATCCATTTAATAATTGAGTCGGATTTGAATTTTACATATCTAATCCATTTAATCTGTTTAATCCATTTAATATTCTGACCAGATTGAGTCAGATAACCCATTTAACCTGTTTAATCTGTTTAATTTATTTCTGATCTATTTAATCCGACTTGTTTAACATGTTTAATCCATTTAAGATCCATTTAATCTGTTTAAAACCTATTTAATCTGTTTCTAATCCATTTAATCCGATCTATTTAATCCGTTTAATCTAATTTAACTTATTTAATAAATAAATTAAATGGATCGGATCGGATTATTTATTTAATAAACAGATCGGGTTCAGGCTAGAACTTTTGATCCATTTAATAAACAAATCGGATTTAAGTTGATGATTTTTTGATCTGATCCGTTTATGACCCAACTCATTTATGACTTGATCCGATCCGATTGCCACTCCTAGACAGAACGAGATGCAAACGTTATTATAAGCAATATTCTCGGGATAACTGATTAATTATATATTAAAATTTTTAAAAAACTTCGTGTTGGAATGTAGGGACATGATTAAGAGAACAGTGGACCAGAATTCTTGAAGAAATTATACGTTGAAATTTGCTGATCCATGTCCCTTGGATGGATGTCAAAGTTTGGTTATCTTAACATATCACTAGGCTTGTACTCTCCGGAGATCCACGAAACTCCATGATATGCATGTACACCAATCTATTATATATGAGGTTTATAATTAGCCTAACTAACTGTTGGCTTGGCTAGGTGATTTTGGCCATCTTAAACCATCTCCATGAGCTAGATTTGTGCAGTTCAGCTCCAAGTCGTTCACAACATAGCATCAAATCTCTATACATTGAACTAGAAATGCATCTATCTTGTTTTCTAGGCATTCTCATCTCATATAGGGTCTATCATCCCTTTTCTTGATATAATTACAAGTGTGTGTATATATTTATATATATGACCATCTCCTAGAATAACGATACAGATTGCCCATCCAACGATGCAGCATCGCTAGAACAACCCCACAGATTCCAGGGCCACGTCTCCCCGATTGTTGCAGAGGACTTTGCGGTGCTCTTCAGCGCTGATAACTCGACGCTGGCCCAAAAATCCTCCTCCTCGTTCTTTCCTCGTCGAGGCGATTTTGCCATCACGACCTCCTCCTCCTCCTCCTCTAAAGTCGAAGTCGAAGCCGAGGTGGAAGGCAAGAGGTCAAGCCTGGCGGCAGCGATGGCAGCAGCCTGGATATCCTTTGGGCTGGAGGTGGAGGGTTGGGGGAGGAGGTGGGCTTGGTCGGGGAAGTTGAGAAGGGCCTTGTGGCCCTTGAGGCACTGGGCGGCCACATCGTAAGCCCGGGCCGCCATCTCCGGTGTCGGGAAGGAGCCCAACCATATTCTCGACTTCTTTCTCGGCTCTCTTATCTCCGACACCCACCTCCCCCACCGCCGCTTCCTAATTCCACGGTACACCGGGTGGCGCATGCCTCCACCCGAATTTGGATCGCTTGCTGCTTGCCTTTGCTCCTTCGCCGATGGAACATAATTTGGGGAGGGCTCCTTTACCGACCGCAACTGTTCGCCACCTGCTATATTAAGAGACACACATGTAAGTATGTATTGAGATATTGTAGTTAAGCTTGATCAGCATTCATGGGAAGCAAAGATCAACGGTTTGATCTTTGAGAATTCATAGTTCAAATATCCCATATGCATCGAGCTATTGAGGTACATGTACCGCATGGAGGACATTCGAACTCTGACACTTTGCGTCGAACATGTGTTGCTGGTGATTGCGAGGGTCCGGTAGACATCACTATCACATCATCAACACATGCGTTGCATCCCTGACTCCTCCACATGGAAGGAGTCCCGAGGTTTCAATCTTGGAAGATTTGTTTCCTAATTATCAGATCTAATGCAATCAATACTTCTTTTGTATTAATTAATAGTTTATCCAAAGCTCCAATCCCTTAGGTTGCACAAGAATTCATATGGCAGCACATATTTAAAGCTACTGATAAAATTAAAAAAAGAGAAGTTCATGACCATGGAAAGAAGAGCATATCTTTTCAAACAAGGAAGTTTTGAACCTCTTCGATTCTAATCGAACCATGAAAAAAAAAAGAAGAAAATTCGAAATACATTTTCCCAAACAAATTATGCTCGTGAATCCAAATTGATAAACCAAAGAGGGAAGAAATTAAAAGAAGAAGAAAAGGTAGTCACCATCGCCTTCATAGGTCGCCGAGTCTGTCATCGAAGAAATTAAGCAAGTGGGATTCGATGAGAAAGCGATCATTGGCTCTCGCAGCCGCCGCTGCAGGAAGGGAGAATAGGGGTAATCCAACTGGAGGAATCCTGCTGAAGGCTATAAATAGCTGAAGGGAAGAAGTCTAACCATGTCAACTACCAACCTCCAAGGCAGAGGCCCATAATGAGACCTAACTTGTGGTGCCACGTTAGCAACGGCAAGCAACATTTCTCACCAATCAATGATCGGCAAGTATTCGATGTGGGAGGTGGGCCCATGTATTAGCTTAAACCCACTGGGGCTCGCCCACAAGTGGGCTGGGTTTTCTTTTTCTGAGAGAAGAAGAAAAGAGGGCACCGGTTGGGTGTAGAGGGCACGCAGCTCCTCATAAAGCAGCCAGAGAAGTCGTCATCCACTCCGGGGATCTCGGCAATTTTGGCTCTCTACAGTGGCACGTGGATTCTGAATGGACCTAACACTTGTCTTTTCTGTGATTATGGTGACCGGACAACCACCCTAGGGGGACCAATTTTCTCCCCGCGGCCTTTTACCCCACACCGTGCTTTGCTCGGGGATACGCTTCAAATGACTCTAATTGCCATGGCCCGTCACTGATGGACACCTATCCTCATTGATCTCCGGTGTTGTTGAGTCCTCCTTTGATGGGATAAAATGTGTAGTTGTGCGGTGGTCCATGCCATTATATTCATTAAGATTGTGCGAAATTAACGCCAAATTCGGACGTTCCAATTTTATGGCGGTGACATTCACAAAAATTGCCGTGAATTGAGGGCTGTCTGACCAGTATACTGTCTGCTGAGTAAATGGTAATTTTTGAGTTTGGATTTTAGGTGATGCAATTAAGTGTTTGGATCTTAGTAATTCCTTTACTTTCTATCAAAATGTACTTTATAAAGTTGCCACTCATAAGGTAAATAAAGCATGCATTGCAGTAGTTTGTGAAATGTGAAGATGTGTGGGGTGATGAGTTTTTGGTACTATGTGGAGTTATAAAGAAGGGTGATATTATTGATTTTCGTTTTGCCTATGGATAAAGAGTATAGATCACAATTATTCTAAAAATTACTAAGTATTTTGGTTTTACTAGTTATCTCTTTTATCTAGATTATATTATCTTATTTGAGAATAAACAAAATAGATTAGTTATCCAACGGATTAACAAATTAGTAGAATAACAAATAAAATAATGAAAGTAAACTTAAAAGTTGAGGGATGTTTGATGTTGCTTTTAGTTCTATTTTTATTTTAAAAAACAAGATCGGAAAAATAGAGGTGGGGAAGAGTTGCTTAGCGGCATGTATAATGAAAATTTTTTGTTTTCAAAATTGTCTACAAAAGCTTTTGAGTGCATGGAAGTAAAGACATGTTGCTTAAAAAAAGAGCAAAAGTTAAAAGTAGTGGAGATCTTATGCAAAAGCTATTCAACTAGTATTACAATAATTTATAGAGAAATAAAAATATATAGACACCAACAATGTTAAACAGGAACTTGAATTTTTATTTTGTATATTAAAAAATTTACTTATTCTCTTGCTTATCCCTCAAATTAAGAAGGTCAAGTAAATATCTGCTCATACAATTATGCACCTAAAAATTCTAAAACATTTTTCATATACACTTGTGGTAATTTCTTTAAATTTTTTGCATATGAGTCCCCGCAATTCCAATATTTTTGAGAAAAAAAAATATAGGGTTACATAAATAAAGGATAAAATAATAAATTATTATTTGAAGTTCTTATTAAATAAAATCCAACTCCTATTGCAAATGTAATTAGAACTCCAATGACAAAAGAAGAAAAAAGAAAAAAACATTTGAATAGTTGTATATACACATTACACAATTTAAAAAAAAAAAAAACAAAATCTTGCGCGACAAACTATTTTTGATTATTTTCTCAAAAGACAAAACATTGTTTTCCCACTGATGGTATCCTGAGGCAAACAGACAAACTTTTTCCCACGTGACAATAGGTCCTCATATATTTAGCCCCACACGAGCACAGGTTAAATACTGTTGCTTTGTGCATTATGATCTTTATTATGCTTTTATGTCACCGCCTTATATAATAAGCTAGGTTTAAATAATAGTACTACAATCATTATAATAGCTACTACAACAGTTTTCACTAGAAATAAAATATCATCAAAAATATAACAATCATTATGTTTCATTACTTCCATTATAACTAATCGTTAACACAAGCAACAGTTTTTATTTTTATTTGCACTTTTTAATAAATATTTATTTGTTTTCTTATTACTCTTTTTAATATTAAAAATTTAAAGATATATTTTTTAAGATAAATAATGGCCATTATATAATTTTTATAATGATTGGAGGGTTATAATGCGTTATTTAAAACTATGATAGGATATAAGCCGGAGGAATGTTTAGTATTTTTGTCTTAGATGCATGGTGTGCTGTGGTCTATTATAAATATGCCCAAATCTAATATCTCTAGGTAAGATTCGGATTGGATCTCTCCAATGGAAGAATAATTGATTTGTTTTTACAATGTTATCCATTAGATAGTGCATTATGTAGATTTCAAAGTATTTTATTTTATTTTTGTATAGGTAGATGGAAGATAGAGATTAAAGTATTTTAAAATTTTTATGTATGGATGAGAAAAAAAGATTGGAATGTTTTGTGATTTATACGATGCCCCGTCCAATGATTGATACCGTGAAAGAGATGAACTATTTTTCCATGCGAAACGGACGATTCAAACCCATCAAGAGTCGCTTTACTCAAAACATTAAAATATCTGGTTAAAGTTTTGATGGGCAGTTGCTCAACTAGATGACAAGGATCTCTTAAATTTCCTCCGTATATATGGATATAGAGTAACGCCACGGAGCAATTAACGCCCATTAGCCAACACGCCAAACAGAATTTGGTCTTATTGACTAAAAACCGGGGCCTTGTTGACATTTAAAAAACATGACAAGACGAACAAGTGAAACCCAATAGAATTTTTCTTGATTATTAATATTTGATTGAAACATTTGGAAAGCCCACACGGGCAAGAGGACTTGAATCGAATCGAATGGGTCTTCTAGTAATATAAGTATCTACTACTCTTTCTGTCTGTTAGTTATTGAAACATTATCGATTGATGGACTTTCGAGGAGAGATTTTTTTTCACTTTGTCTCAAGGATTCTTTGATTCTTTTCTTCTATTCAGACTTCTTGGTAACCGAGGAGCTAAGTCGCAAGATTGGAGCCCACCAATTCCTCTAATTGTGCACTTTTTGTCTTCTTTTGACTGACTTCCTCTCTGGTTTGATTCATGAACTCATGCACCAACTCAAGAGAATCTATGTAGTTCAAAAGCCTAAGCTGCAGCTTTTAGATTTTGAAAAGGTGAAGAAGTTATCCATCTCTGCACTAGCATCCAAATATAGTCTAAAACCTATTTTTGTTAAAAAAAAATTCGAAGTTACCTGCTGTTCATGCTAAATATGGCATCTCAAAGTAAATATTTTTGAAAAAAAACCTTTTTTAAAGAAATGCAGTGATAATATACCGTCCCAAAGGTTGAGTCCCTCGATCATGGATCTTAAAGTAATAAGATTAGACACAAGAACTGCGTGGTAGAAGTCACCAAGAAGAAAAGCTAGAAAGTGCATCCCGTTTCCCGAATATAATTTGGGAGCAGAATTCCAAGGTCTGTGGAGACTGGAACTTAGCCATCCAGTGACAGTCATGGTTGTCAGCACCCCATTGCAATGACGGAAAGTTGTCATAAATTGTGTGCTGCACCCACACTGAGAGGGATGGGCGGCTTGTCTGCCCAGTTCCAGCCACACGTCGTGCCTCAACGTCAGGTCCGATATGATGGGCACATGGCCACTCTTCTCATTCACCTCAAAATTTGATGCATAACCGGCGGTATGCATCATTATTTTTTTATTTTTAATGTTTGATAGGATGGATTCATAATGAAGGTACGAAAACATGAAATATCACGGAAGGCGTTTGGAGCTACCCCCAACTCGGTCCATAAGGAGCCACATTCTCTTGCCATCCTCTAAATATCCTACAAGAGGAGATGTGTAACTACCACCCCAACTTGTCTTTCGATCCATCCAAACACTGTAGCTGAGTCGTCCTCATTGTAAATGAAGTTAGCTCTCTGGATCAGCCTCGCAAAATGGACACATCTTTATTTTTAAAAAAAATATAATAAAAGTGTCTTACAATCCTACATGAAAATTAAGGAAAAAAAAGGAGAAAAGAAAGGAAAAAAGAGTGTATACATACTCACCAAAAAAAAAAGAATGTGTTACAACACAATTCCTTAATTTGAATGAGCAGCAGATCTGATGACCCAGTTTCGTCTTGGAGGCATTGCGTATGTTACAACTAGTCACACAGGGCGCCAGCGATTGAACACAATTAATAACCAAGGCCTCACTGAAAAGGTAAGATACATCTCACGTGAATGGCGCGCCATTTGCACTGCTATTAGAGTGTATATATACTTGTGAAAGCAGAGGAACTGTAATATATAGCAAGCGTAAACTAGATATAGTTGTATGCTATTATGAAGCTAAGGAAGTGACTCACCACGTCGCCTCTTGCGTGTGTGTTTTTTTCTTTTTCTTTTTTTTTTGATTGAAAGGGAGGTTGACCTACCCTATTTTATTGGAATTGAATATTTACAGGGATGGCCTGATGCTATGCATGCCTGTCAACAATGAGACCTCATCGATACTATTCATGTCAGGGCCATGAAACGGAGCTACATGATTTTCTAGTGGGGTTGTAAGATTGCCTAGCTTAAAAATCAAGATTGTGAGTTCCTAAAGGGCTAAATGAGCATATGGTATGTATTTAGAGGGACAAAGCCCAGAAGGTAAATCGACGACACTACAACATTTCTTGTCTTTAATGACTATTCAGTCAAGTATTTTCACTCCAAAAAAAAAAAAAATTATTTATTCAAGTATTTATCCGAAGGAAAACGACTATTCATCCAAGTACCAGGCTTGCCATAAGTTTCTACCTACCGCAAACCGCACACTATTTTGTCTATTTTAGAATTTTAAGCATGCACCTAACGAGGAAACAATAAGTTTTAAGATAAATTACAAAAATATTTTTGAGATTAGGACTAAATTACACTTACACATAATAGTTTGAAAAATACATGCATACCTCCCCAAGATTTATTTTTATCTAATATGTTAATTTTTAACTTAACAGAATGTTAGTTAAAACTGGTAGACCCAAATACTATATTAGAATTTAGAAAATGATGAAAATAATCTTCAACACTATATGGACTTATCAAGATCAAACTTACATTAAAAGATAAACTAAGATATAATATTCTAGTTAGAATAATATTATAATAGCAATCAGGAATATTAAAAAATATTATTAAGATATAATATTTTAAATGTCTTAAATGCAAAACTGTTGGATTCCTATCCAACAATACATAAAAAGATAGGCCAAAAAAACTTGTAAAAATAGAAGAAAGATGAGGGATGTATTTCTCTATACGATCAAAATGTCGCATCATTAAACCTCCCACCGAAGCTAAGCCATGTGGAGCTTCTGGAGCTCCTCAAGTCAGGATACTTTTATCATCGCCGACTCATCACCGTCGATGGCAGCATTGTTGTCGTTGTTGTTGCCGTCATCAATCCCAACAACGAAATGGTGTTGAAAGTTGCAATAGTGCTGGCGGCAACTCTACAGGATGAGGAGATGAGCGAAGGGGCTCCATGCTTGGACCTCCATGGTGATGGAGTCCTGGCTTCAAATGCCATGGCGATCAACAATGCAGGTGAGAAGAGGAGCACCTCTCATGTCCCTCAGATTTCTCACTTTGAATTGCCCAATGTTGCATCGATGATGCTCAAAATAATACCTCTATTGTCACCTTAGTTGCACGCCCAAGATTTTCTCCATTCTCCTCTCTATTTTCATATTTTAATTTTATTTCTTATTTCATTTTTTTCTATTATTATTATTTTTTTTGATTTATTTTTTCTTCACTCTTTGTTCTCTTCTGCCTCTTCCTCTCTCTTAGTTAGGGCATGTATAAGGGTTTGGTAGACACTCAAAAGGTCCCACACAACATTAGCGTTGCTACATATGGTACATTGGGGAGTAATTAATAAAATGGCTTGGTACATAAATATTCTAATTATATCAATTAGATTTCTCAGCCTTTCTTCTTATTAATTATCACTAATAATATCCCATTCAGATTTCTTTCTTTTTTCTTTATTTCTCCTCCTCTACTCTCTCTATCATACTCCGAATCCATCACTTGATCCGATCATGTGACATGGCCACATAAACCCTAAAACGATACCCTAAAAATCATACAAGGCCTATAGCTTATATAGAATCTCCAATAATATCATAATTTATTTTAAATAATAAATGATCAAATATGTTAACTAAAAAGATTTATCATAATCAAATAAACTTGTTCAATTATAATTATTCAAATATGCATAAGTATCAAAAACTAAACTAATTAATGAACTAATAACTTTGGTACTCAAACTTCACGCCCAACCTGACCAATGCTATACAGCCTGCAACTTTGAAAGGAAAGAAAGAATTGGAGGTGTGAGCTTTACGACCTGATAAAAATTCTATTATACATATTCCAATATAATAATACAATTCAAAAATAATGAATGAGTAGTATCAAGAAAAATCATAAGCCACAAAATGTCGTATCAGGCATCTAATATAACCCAATAGTTATATAATATATATCACGAATCCTAAATTATCACAGCTCCATGAATATTATATGTAAATTCAAACAACTTATCATGCATGTTTAATTAACATATTCCAAATTAATTATTATCTTTTAGTTTGGACTAATCATGGTCACATTTCAATCCATGACTGACAAACTATGAACCATACTTCGGTCTATGATGACAATCTATAATATTTATGCTTCGATACATAGTGGCAAATCAAGATATCTGTGCTTCGGTCCATGGTGGCAAATCAGGATATAATGATTTGCCCATGACTGACAGTCCAAGGCATCATGATTCGACTCGTAACCAGTAATCTATATTATGGCTAATTCAAATCTTTTTACACAATCAATACACCATTCAATAATTTATATTACATATCTTGCTTAATTTAAAACAAAATTAGATATCATATTTCTATCAACCAAAATAGTCAACATGAAATAGAGCCAAAATAATCATACATAGTACAAAACATACATACAAATGTTCATTTAAAAAAATTCTTACCTCCACCTATCTCAGACTCAAATACAACTATCGATCAATTTCTCGATCTACAAACTTGAGGTCAAGATGTTCCACTCGACATCTTCTTGTTGACAATTGCTCTTCCACATAATCAAGTCAATCATAGAAGATCATGAATGATGAAAATTATGAAAAATACCTAAACATTATAGATCCAAGACCCCTCTTAGGTTAACCAATTGATCCGGATTTATCTAAATACCTGAACCTTCCACTAATCCATAATATCTCTAGAGAGAGAAAGGGATTAGAGAGAGAAAGAGTATAGTAAAGAGAGAGTGAGGAGAGAGAAAAGAGAAAAAATTCTCCTCTTTTTTTCTTTCTTTTTCTTTTTCTCCTCTCTCTCTTTGTCTTATTTTCTTCTTCCTTTTTTCCATGGAGAATAGGGGAAGAGGTCCTAAGCTGACCCACCTCCCGTGGCCATGGCCCTCATCGATAGCACCCCAAATGACTCCGACAGTAGTGGTTCTAGCCTTCGGCAATCAGGACAAAGCCGCATCTGATGACGGCAGCCGATCTGACAGAAGGAAAGAAAAAGAAGAAATATGGGAGATTTGGTCCCCCATGAAATTCAATGGCTGGCAGCTCAATCCAGCTATCAAAAGCTTCCTAGAGTTCGAAAAAAAGAGATGAAGAAGGATATGGGGTCAATACCTCAACTTCCGTGACGAATCAGTGGTAACTCATTGGAAACACTCGATGAAAAATATCCTCTAAACCCCATGACTTCGCTAGTGATTGATTGGGAATTTAAGCTATGCATAGAGGAAGAGAGCTGGGGAATTCATAGACGAAAATCTTAGAAGTTTCACTAGAGTTTGATTGGCCCTAGGATCCCTTTTTGAATTGAATTCACTCAATCGATAGTCCGCCTTTTCCGCCTTATGTGTGTAGCATGGGGGTTAAAAATATTTTTTTTCTTTCTTTTTTTCCTACAATAAGATTTGTGAGGAAAATTTAGAGTCTTCAGGTCCTTACACACTCTCTCCCTTCCCCCCATGTTTCTTGGTTTGTAAGGATTTTTTCATGCGTTGTTGATCGAGGTGCTATGGCTCTGAAGGTGAATGGGTTTGTTTGCAAGGCGGACATGACAAAGGATGACTTCTTCTTCGTATGATTAGTCTTCCCCAGTGCCACCAACAACAGCATGAAATCCTTGATGATGGGGCCAACGTAGAGAAGATCCCATAACTCAACACCATGGGCATCTATATATCCCGCATCGACTATGCCTTCGGTGGGCTCAACCGTCTGCACACTCATTCCCATGTCATAGAGATGATCTTCATCCTCACAACACCCTCGACGTTGGCTTCATCACCACCACCAACAAGCTTCTCACCAAGACCATCACCAAGGGTGATATCTTTGTCTTCTCTCGCTATCTCTTCACTTTTAGAAGAACAATGGCAACACCCCCACTGTTGTCATCGCCGTCTTCAACAGCAAGCACCCAGGCTTGGAGAAGGCAATCAGGGTATCAGAGTTCTAAAAATATTTTGAGAAAGGGAAAGGGTGGCAAAGTATACGATTGCAATAGCAACAATCAAGGCAAACATGGGGCGGCCTGTAAAGGAGAAGATGTGGAAGATCGAGAGGCTTAAAGAGGGTGGGTGCGCATGGATGCTCGAGTGAGTGGATGCAATGATGGCCATGCAGGGGCGGCTGGAGGGTCAGTGTGGGTGGCGACATGAGAACGGAATGTTGTAGGACCTAGCATCATTATGGTGTCATCCAACGATCGAGGCCAAGATGGTTCTGGGCATGGTCGGTGAGATCTTAGGTGACTTGGAGGTGGAGATACACCATGAGTTCATATATTTAGAATGATGGGGATATTGGATATCAATGGAAGATAGAAACGGATGATTTCAATCTTTTACATATTATAAAGGGTTATACCAACGTTATTAATTGAATCGGGGATAAGTATAGATTCGAAATCTATCAATTTCCAGGGTCAGCCGATCTTATTAACAAATCCGTACAACTATTCTTTTATATCACTGTGCTAGATTTCTATCAATAGTTTTTATAGTTTTTTCGAGCACCGTTGGGAAAAAATGCGACTACCAAGATGCTGATACAACGCGAAACACGACATGATAGTTCTAATTGATGAACGTAACTTTTGCTGGAGAGAGAGAGACCCATGTCATTATGTTTGTCTCTCTCTCTCAGGAATCTGTGCTAAATTTGGATCTGACCTCAAATTCAACAAAAAAAAAAAAAAAAAAGAAGGGGCGTGTTGTTTGTAGGGCTGGGGAGGAAGGGAATCTGAGTCTGACCGATTAAACCTTGCATGCAGTCCACACCTATCTTATCTCTGTTGCCTAAACGGGGAATGCGACGGTGTTGCTCCTACTGCGGCGTCTTCGGGCCAGTGAGGGCACATCTACGAAGTTGGGATGGTAACAACCACGCATTTATGGAAGGCGTGCTAAGGGCAGTGAAATGGGACACGTCCGTCGCGATCCAGCGGTCAGGTCTAAAGTTGGGGACCACGGATAGCCCACCCAAGCGCGACGAGTAACGAACACATAATAAGTGGGTGGTGAACTGTCCCGCTAGGTTGATCGGACGGCTATAATTCTAGAAAAAGACATGCAACCACTAGGCCGCGAGACGGGTGGGGAACGAGAGCCGGTGGAAGAAACAAAAGGAAAAATTGACCCTGCAACCTACTCCTGTGCTTGGCATGCCCGAAGTACTAGCTCCTCATGCCAGACAGTTTGGACTCATTTGATTGATGAGAAGCGGGGGAAAAAAATATTTTTAAAAAAATAAAAAAATTATTAAATTAAAATTTTAAAAAAAATAAAAATATATTTTTTATAAAAAATTATTATTTATATTTTATAAAAAATAAAAATTCATGAAGATGGTAAATTTGGGTACTTTTCGTGACATGAAAAGTGATGGTATCTTTTTTTTCTAAAATATTCTTTTAAGATGCATCGTTAAAATTTAGTAAAATATCAATAGATATTTAAAATGAAGTACTAAATACTAATATAATATTATATTAATATTATCTTAATATTTATATAAATATAATATTAATATTTATTATATTTTAATATTATTTTAATATTTTTATTAATACTAATATAATATTTATATTTATATAATCTTATATTTATATCTATATTAATAAATTTATTATATTAAAATATTCATATTATATTAATATAATATTAATATATTAGTATTATATTAACACAATAAATTATTATGATCTAATGTTATATTATAATATATTAATATTATATTTATATCAATATAAATATAATATTTATATTTATATAAAGTTTATGAGTAAAAATGTATGGTTTTATATCTACTAAGGATATAATAAGTATTTTACATAATTTTTTCAAAAAAAATAAATGCTCGTTCAAATATAAGCTACTTTATAATAAGTTACCTTCTCTTGATCAATCAAACGTATCAAGATCCTACTCTCAGAAAGTAACTTTTTGAAAAGTTACTTTTAAAAAAAAAAAAAATTTCATAAACCAAACAAATTCTTTAAGATTATATACTACGAAAAGTTCGAATAGCTCGTCACACATAAGAAATTACTTATTATTTTTTTATCCACATTCCCTTAAGTTTTTATTAGTTATTCACTCGATAACTGCAACCAACAAATCTTGAGACCATAGTTGAGTTTACAACCAAAGCTAATCCAGCTAGATCCCACTTCATGGCTTCAGGGCTGTAGACTACAGAACCATAAACAATTCACTCATTTGGCAAGTTTGGTCAAGTGCAAGTTCCAATGTCGAAGGTTATGCAGGTCTTCTCTTTTTTTTTTTTTTTTTACTACATTTTAGGTCATTTTGCACTAGGGTTGGGTGTAACTCGATGAGACCGACTGCCAAATATCCTGCAATTCTAATAACCGGTCCCACAAGCTTGAAATTCTAGTATAAATCTAAACTGACCCCTTCAACCCCTAAAAGAAACGCCTTTTTCTCTTGTGAAAGCAAAACTGTCTTAGAAAAAGTTCATTTGCGATAGCTAACAGAAAATCAACAATATGCTTTGGATAAGAGCTGAGCAAGTAATCGAAACCGGAAGAAATCCATTCAATCCAATCCAATAAACATCAGTTTCTATCGGTTGAAAGGTATAAATCGGATAGAATCAGATTGGAGTTTGTAAAAAATCGATTATTTACGATCATATTCGGTTTCTACATTTTTAATCTATATGAAACCGAATCCAACCGATTTAATATTTCATAAACTGTCATTTTGGAAAGGCGTCATTTAGACTTCAATACTTCATTTAGACTTCATTCTAAAGATTTAGATATTTTTTGCATTAAATTGATAAAAAAAAATAAATAAAATTAAGTGGATCAATATTGAACTTAAAATCAATATTGGATCAATATTGAAGTTCAAACCAACGCAATCCATCCGAATCCACTACAAACCGTTCAGAATAAAATATTATTTAACTCGATCATCAGGATACGCCCCCACTGGAAACCTACTGAACCGTTGCAGCAGCATGTCCTTGATCAAATTATGAAGTTAATTTGTGCAGGTCCCAACTGAAGATGATTATCTCTTAAACCAATAGAAAAATAAATTATCAGTGCAAAGTTATTAAGAATAAGGAATGACCCTTTTAAGAAGAAACCTTCCTAAACTTCTAATATCACCTTCTGGTCATAACTATTGAATTAGAAAATATTAAAAAACACTAAATGAATAAAACAGGTTGGTTGATGAGGAGCCACCGAACATAACCGGTATAGACAGCAGGAAGAAACGGAGCTTGTTTATCCAACATAAGGAGGGTCCATAAAAGCCCATTCAAAGATCTGCTCATACTGGGCAGCAGCACTGTCCCATGTGAAGTCTCTCGACATTCCACGCTTCATCAGCCCCTCCCATGAAGACCTGTGCTCTCTAAAAGTCTGAATTGCAAACCTCAGTGCCTGCCAGTAATCACCACAACATATATAATCCTACCATTCAAGCATGTATCATCTATTTTCTCCCACAAAAATGCGTGCATCATCTGCCGCTACAAGTAGATACCATCCATTCCAGACTGATGCAGTGGTGCAAAAGGTGAATTCCTAGACAAGAAATTCTTTAAATGGCTGAAATACGATGAAGTTCCCTGGACTTCTCTACTAGCATGCTTCTAAGCAGATGCCACCCAGTGGAAGGATTTAAAGAATTCCAAGAAAGCGACTAAAGTTTATTTTTCTCTTGTCTTGTTTTAAGTTTGCTAAATTCTCAACTGCAGTTCAAATGTAAAGGACAAGTCACTGTGAAAATAAACACCATGCTATGTATCTGGATGGGTGTTGGAACCATGTGCTGGCTTACTCTATAGTCCACTTCATAGGGAAATTAATGAAGTTTGACAGTCCATTAACTATGATGATGACACTGAAAGGTAGAGCGCAAAAGATACCTATCAAGGAATCTGGAAGCATGGATGCAGGCTTACCCTGTTCCATGAGGACCTTCATCTAGTTGGTTCCAAAGAGTAACGACCAATCGCATATCTTCTCCTTCCCCATAACCATAACCTCATAGCTGTCAAACTGCCTAGGCAACCTCAGGCGAGAAAATCGATCCATAGCTCAGGGCCACAGGCTATTGCCCAGGTGCTCAACCGATCACCAGACAACTTGGTAAAGCATTATTGTGCACAAAACATCCAATTATGACTGATATAGGCCCCTTGATTTGCATGGTAGGCAGATTATGTATGTAAGATGCATTATATTCAAGTTGTAAGGCCAGTCAAGTGGCAATAGCTTCATTCTGTGCTTGATGAGTTCCTTTATATTGATATTTCAAATAGAAATTCTCCAAGCATTTAGTTGATATTTTAACTCGAATTATTTTGGCCATTATTGCTGCGGTACTAGAGAAATTCCCCACACCCATTTATAGGTAGAGTGGTTTGATTAATTGTGTTACTACTCTAGCACGTCTACCAATAAAGTATCTTTTTTCTAAATACTGACAACCCTTTTTCTTGAGAAAGATGGTGAAGAAACCATCTAGTTTCATTTCAGAGGGATGATGATAGTAATAATTATTATGTATGACACAAACCCCATGATGTTTTTAATCTGCAGACTATGGTTAACATCTATCACTGAACTTCTATTCAAATTCTATGATGAAATGAGAACTGGTGCCAGTCTCCTGAATTTTAAAAAGATCTTTGGTGAATAATGAACAATTAAACTTACCCCCAACATACTGTCTTTTGATAATGGAAAAAAAGTCCACCTGTCAAAGTATCCAATAAACCTTCATGAATATACTGCAATTAGCGATCCCAGTGAACTTCTCATAAAACTTTGTAGAGAAGCAAACAAATTAATCTATCCATTTGCATCTTGATAACTCATAAAATGAAATAAAGTGAATCAACCAAAGTAGATGAAGAAAGTACATACCCCGTCCCCTGACCACTATCTTCTTTAGCAAATGGGTGGAAATTCTCCACCGTATCCTGTTGCATATATAACAAAAGCAAAAGTAAGACTGATACATCTTCATTAAAGATTAAGCCACAGGAATTTACTGCTAAGATCTCACTCTGAGGCCACCAGTGCAGTGGACGACTGGTACGGTTCCATATCTCATTGCATACAACTGATTAAGACCACATGGCTCGAATCTGGAGGGCATCAAGAATATGTCGCACCTGTACATGTTAAATGTTATATAAGCTACAAACCTCTAGATACATCTTGGACCCCAGGTTGAAAGATCTTTATACCCTGCAGTGATCCGGTGGGAAATAGGGACATTAAATCCAACCCATCCACGGAACTTTTCTCTGTAGGTAGACTCTGCAGATCTCATCCAATCTTCAGTATCTGGGTCCCCTGATCCAAGCATAATCTGAAACAGATTTGCATGGTTAAAAACAAAAGAGATGCCACGCATAATAACAGTTTAGCAATTACAATCAACTAAAAGCAGATACCTTTAGTCACACTTTGATTTACAATGTTTAAATCATAAAATTACACTGTAAGAAAATCATTCCTTCAGGTATAAATAACATGCAGATAGACATGTTGCCTGCAAGTTTTAACAGGAAAAAAGATCCTTCCTCTACTAGATATCAGGCAGCACATTCTCTTTGTCAATAAAATACCAGAATGGCTGCCCACCATCCAAAAGGGGAAAAGAAGCTAGACAGCACCAACTGGGAAAGATCTGGAAAAAAAAAATGTAGTTGATGAGGGTTCTTGTATGTCACTGAAGTCTCAGGTGCCCTCAAGTCTAGCTTGTAAAAATATTCATTCTATTCTTCTACACAAAAATGAAGACCCTTAAGGGAGATACTGCAAGCTTTTCCCACTTCACGAAGTCCACTCTTCCCAAGAGAACACAGATCAACGAAGCAACACCAAATGATACAGATATGCAAAGGCAAAGCATGATGGGCCATTCATCATCTTATTTGCTGATCAAGATCATCAAGAAATTTTATTCAAGGAAAATAAAAATTTGTGACTACCATTCCATTTAATCACAGCAAAGGATCATGTGTGACTATTTCAGATTTAAACATTCATTCATGGGAGTATTACACTTGACACATAACGTAGGTATATGTGCACAGCAGTTGGGAATGGATTTATGAGAGGAAGTTCGAAGAATCACAAAGGATTGGCTACTTAGACCTAGCACAATCTCATTGAGCTGGAATCATCATATAATATAGTGGGCAAGGATTTAAGGCTAGCAGCATGAAGCTGGCCTCTGATCCTGAAGCCTTGTGTTGGGATCCACAAGTAGGAAAAAACAATATATTTGACCCACTGTATTCCTATCTTTTTTTTCTTTGCATGTCCTGTGCCTCTTTTTTTTTGAAAAAACAGGTATATGATCGAGCAGGGAAGAATACAAAGGACTGGACTCTCTCAGATGCTAGAAATTTCTCTCTTCTATTTTTGCCTTAGACATCACGCCTAAAAATTAGAATAAAAAACATCATTTTCAAAATAATAGGAAAATATTATATTTATCATTTTACAATAACCGGGCTCTCTTCTAGGGGCTGGGTATCCAATCCATTTTTCTATAATGTCGATTCAACCAAACAAACAATATCTAAGCAACAAGATTTGTTGACATCAAATATGCACTGGCAGCATAGAATGGTATTGTACAATATCCCCCGCTAGAACATCATATTTGTATTGTTGAATGTACCATGTTCGAACATATTTGGATACATATGTAAGGGAAACCAGCTCAAGCAATAAATAAGGCAGTATGTGTATAATTTACAGGTACACCACCTTTTCTACACTATTAGTGATCCACACTAAGTTTCTGTTTACCATGTATACCATTAAACAATTCCTGATATCTCCATGGTCCATCAGTATGACAGGATAGTTACATCCATCTCTGGGGTTTGCAGAGATACATATCCATGCTCCTCATGCAGTAGAATGCTGGATTTGGACATTGATCACCATAACTACGCCTCAATGATCATAATTAATCTCACATGATCTCATTTTCCATTGCAAGGACCACACTCATGAGTGATTGTGAGCCTGCAGTCAATGCTCTATAGTGAATTGCATTGAGTTTCCACTTACAAGAATATAGAAATCTGAAGACTAAACAATTATTAATTACTTAATAGTTTTAGAAACTAAATTTAAACATAGTTTTTCAAGTGGCAGAATCTGAGTATTGCCATATAGAATGAAATCTGTATAATAAAGCCATCATGAATGAAAAATATAGATTTTGAGTGGATTGTAGTTTTATAGTTTATGTGCTCTCCTCCTGCTAAGAAGGTGTTGCAACACTTTTCGGCTACTTTTACTTCTATATGATGAGTGAATGAGGTTATCTGGTTGTTCCAATTGTAACAATCATGTTACTTCATTCTGTCGATCAGTAGTCAATACTGAATGATCAGAAATTTATAGCAAGGCAAAAAAAAAATCAGTAAAAAGCGGATCTTTAAACATTATCTTACAAGCTTGGGAGCAATGCTGCTTTCAGTGTATGACGTATGATGCTACCTACTTGAGATTTATTCAAACACAAGATAAAAGAAAGAATCAACTTACGAACTGGATGTCGTCTTGCAGAAGCTCAGGCAGGGCTAACCTAATTAGATCAGTGCCCTTTTGGTAGTCCAATCTTCCAATGAATCCAACCTATCAATGCCATCCAAATTAGAATGAAAAAAAACAAACCCTGATTAAAGGATTGACGATTAGCTGAGATCAATTTCAAACCAGTGGGCAGTCAGGCCTAATGGCAAGTCCTAATTCCTTCTGTAATGCTGCTTTGCATGGAGCCTGCCTAGGAATCACTTGACTTGTGAGATATAAATCTTGAGGCAAGTAATACAAGGAGAAAAGAAAGCAGTGAAGACTGGTTTTAATGAAAATTGTGGATTCCATATGTTAAACATTCAATAAACACCTTTCCAGAGAGATCATCGATTGAGTAATGAAATGGGATATATTTGTCTGAAGCAGGGTCCCAGTCATCAACATCAATACCATTTGTGATTCCTGTAAGCAACAAAAATTTCAAGTTGTTTAGATCTTCATCATTAGTCAGAAGGCTTACTGGAGCACAGCCCAGAAGTTCTAACAAATGATATTACCATTCAGTACACTCTTTCGACTACTAAGAAGCTCATTGAGACCATGCCCACCTTCAACAGTTGTAATCTCCCAAGAGTAACCCTGTCAATGAATTCAATTCAATAACATGCAAAAGAATGTTTTAGTTTCACTACTTCTTGTACTCCTTTTGCTCCCTTAAAAAATGTCAGGGGAAAAACCTAAAAGCTGCTAAACAGAATATGCAGCAAATGACCTGACTAACTGTCACTATCCGATCAGCTGTCACAATTGCACCCTTCAGAATATTGACAGCCTCACCCTTGTCGAGTGCATGTGTCCTTGCCCATGGGGGAAACACCCACTCTAGAGCTCCATACCACTCAGGAGGCAATCCCAGGTTCTGATATGTGGTTGCTGCTTCCACCCCCTTAAAGGAATAAAGTATAAATAGAATTAAGATTGAGATTTTGAGACAAATAACAGCAAAAATGGATGCATGTCATAAAAAATGCAGACAAAGTATACCTGATGTGCCAAGTTATGTATGACAAGAATGCTCCTTGCATCTTTATAAACACCATGCGGACGGTATTTTGCCCCTAGAAGGCTAAATAAAAAAATTCATATAGTAAGAAAAAACAAATTCAACCAATTTTTGTTAACAGGTGAAGCTAGTTATTTTAAATAACACAGTAAATATTATCTACAAAGAGATGGCAGACTGACAGCATTATACCAAACAAAAGCACAAGCATGTCCATTCATAATGTCAATTTTAAAAAAAATGATGTATAGATCAGCATTTGTTTTAAACAGCTCATCATATAAGCTCTCTTTTAGTTGATATTTCCAGCTCTCTAGAAGGTTTACTGCACATTTCTAGGTAATTTGGTCATTCTAGGTATATAAGAAGTTCCGACAACTTGATGCATCAGCAAAGATAATTTAATTACTTTCTTGTAGAGGAAAGTTGAAAGTCTTTTACACCTAATGGATCCCCAGTTATCTAGTTTCTCAATCATAAATGATCTGATTTATAATCATTGGTGCCAGAATTTTGTATCTACCTACTCAATCTTAGAGTTGTATATATTATAGATCACAATCATTCCTTGAAACTTGAATAGGGTAAGCAATGTAACAGTAACCAAATCATGAACTTTAGTTAATCAATCAAGAAACACAACACTTGAAGAAACAGTCTCTCACACATCATTTTTCAAAGTCATCTCCATCTTTGCTCGAGTACAAACCCGACCTCTGCTTGCCCACAACTGATCTTGTTGAGGTAGTGAGGTGTCTACTAGTCATCAATGTCAGCATATATCAAAATATACACAATTACACATCATTACTATGCTGACCATGATTTATTTTTCATTCCTTGCATGAGTTTGTAAGTAAGTACAGACTTTATATATACTAGCAATGAACTTTTACAAATGCACACGAGCAAGATGGATTTGAGATATCAAGATTATTTTTTTAATTCACAAAAGATAATAAATGCACTAATAAAAAGGGGAAAGAGAGTGAGAAAAGTGGTGCATTTTGCAAAGAATCATAATGCAAAATGTCCTTAAACATGAACAGTTGAGAGCCCATTAGGTTGGGCATCCATTGGATCTTTGCATATATAATAGTAGCAACTAAGCCTCTACGTGTCTCATTCCTGGGGATATGAGTTCTTGCAATTGCACATATGGTTGGGACATTTCTCTAGCAGAATATCATGTTTCACTACAAACACTTGCTTGTTGGGTTTCAGTGGTGAATAAAGTGAGCACAGTCAGCAGATTGATTGGAAGACCACTCACACAAATCTCCTATAAATAATCTGCACTAAGTAGAGGATCTGAGGATAAGAATAAGTGAGCCCATGTGGCTATCTTTGGCTTTAACATCTGCTAGGGTATACAGTTCCAACTCCAGACCAAATCAATGCCTCCAAAAATCAACTGAACAAATGAGAATATTTTGAACGACCTCAAGCTATTATTATATAATTTAAAACCTCAGATGTGCCAACAAACAGTGATCTAATTATGAAGCATGTGTCATTGGCATGTACAAATAAAAATAACCAAGACAGATGGATTAGATAGACCAAACGTAGGAGTGCAGAGGATGACAGCATACACCGGAACAAGGCTTGCATGCCAATCATTGACAAGGAATAAGCAATTCTGGCCATACATGTAACCTCCCAATGTAAGTACTAATGGAGCCTCACATGCTGCGTAGCAAAGCAATGTATACCTAAACTGCAAAATGGAACTTGTTCATTGACATGAAGAAAAGCCTGTTTTTCACTGTTTGATTGTAATCTATTGGATAAGTTATACTGACCTGATTGTCACCAAAAGCTCCATATCTGTCACCATACGGGTTTCCAGCTCTATGATAACAAAAATGATCAACAAACACCTAGTCACAAAAGATAAACAAGAAAAATTTCCAGTAGTAGATGATTGATCAGCACTTATAATGAAGCTGAGGTTACTGTCCAATATGAAAGAATACAATGATTTCTCGAGAACTATTGTGCATAAATATATAAAAAAATTTAAAACGCCCAAAAATGATAAAAGCATAAATGCATATATATATATATAGGAAAAGAAAGAGAGGAGAACGGAGAAACTATACACAGACATACACACACACAGAGAGATATAGAGAGAAAGGAGAGGGAGGGAGGGGGGGGGGAGAGAGAGTGATATGACATATCAAAGCAGCATTTACCTAATTATACATCATAATACCATTAATGATGTACTATGCACATTAGAACTATCAAGACTAATGGTAACAAACTATTAAATGAAAGAATTAGGCTTAACTGTTCTGCTTATAAAAAAAACTGATTAAAAAACCAAAACCGGTTGCAAAGAAGGCTGCCTGAAGCTGAAAATTACTAGTGCAATGTGATGATATTCATATTAAACCTGAAAGCACACATACTTGCTAACGCACACCCATATGCACAGCAGTGAACACCCACAAACATAAAACAGTGAAGACAATCTCGTATGCCCATGAATTGATCCCAGAAAAGTCTCTTAAAAATGATTACCAGAAAAACCACTGGAAAATGAAAATTGCTATTAGGAAGTGATAATGTTATTCAAATTAGATATGCCAGCATAGATATCAACATAAACATACAAAAGAATCCACTCAATCCACATGCACTACAAAATAGTTACCATGGCAGATAGCAAGTTCATTAAAGAAAATGATCTACAAGGTAAAGTGAATACCCAATCAACGCCAGCCCTATATTCGTGAAAAAATGCGACTTCCTGCTCTCCACCAAAGCATGGGATTTTAATGCGTCTTCCAACATCAACTGCCTTAGCAAAATTTTTATCCGAATCCCCATTTAAATATCTTGGAGACACTACCATCACACGATGACCACGAGATGCAAGAGAAATAGGTAAGGAACCACAGACATCTCCTAGTCCTCCCGTCTTTGAGTAAGGTGCGGCTTCAGCAGTGACAAAAACAATATTATATGTTAATCTAGTTTCCAGTTGCTCCTCTTCTTTGGTGTCTTCAGCTTCTTCCTCTTCCTCTCTATTATCAATAACAGCAGTGCTAGAAACTGAGACTTCTGTGTCACCTTCATGTCAATTTGAGGAACTTCTGATCAGAAAACTTATCTCCAAGCATCAGACAGGAACATTCTGTCAGAAAGTCAGCATGGCTGCTATGCTAACAATTACATTAGAAAGATCCACTTGTGAAAAATCTCAAATTATAGTAGTATAAAGAAATGAGAGCACACAGTAAGATCAAGGAAAGTTGTAATATGCATCGCATTGCTGAAGCATTTCTTGGGGAATATTATAATCTAGCATCTAGAGCATCAGCATTTATCAAATTCAGTCATATGGACAGAAAACATGAATGCCCATAGAAATATCATACATCACCATGACAAGAAGAGAAGGTCACAGATATGATCTTAAGATAAAGATTTCGTCCAAGGCCAATTGGATATATTATTCAGAATTCCCTTTTTTTTACTTGAACAAATATTCTTTGGAATTCATTACATGGCATAGTCTCACACTGCAAGAATGCCAAGACAACATATTATGCAATTGCATGCGGTGATCATTTGCATCCAATCTAGCAATACGAAGCTGATCTACTTCTGCATCATTAAAAATGTTTAAGGAGTTGTTACGGTGGTCACCGCGACAGCCTCGGATCGACGGTTGCCATGAGCGCTCAAATCGGCACGGTGTCAACAACTACTTCAAATTGCCAAGCCACCAATCGTTACACAGAGTCGAGCTGTCTACCCCGAGTGGATCGACTCAGGCATAACCGACTCCCCTAATCTCACAGGAGCGATTGATGGCTGGATTATCTCGCCCACAATGGCATGTCCAACGGCCTTGCAATCTCGGGATTACACGATCTCACAGCTGTACAACCAGCTGTTCGACAGCCTTCTATATAAACCACCAGAGCCCTGAGGATTAGATAAGCCAATCAACCCTCTCAGAGAGCTCGTTGCTGCATCATTGTTCTCTGAGTCTAACTTGAGCGTCGGAGGATCCTCGCCGAAGCCACAACCTCCGATTTGGACTTGTTTTGCATGTCACTTTAGTGCCAGCATCCCTGCATGAGGCTCGTCGCTCTCTCTCCGACCTCGATCGATTCCAGCAGCAACAAATAGAGAAAAGGCCACATTCGCATCATGGCTCCTAGACGAACATCTTTCCGACTCTCCAATGCCGCCGCCTCCTGCCTGGTGATAGGCTAAGTCAATAACCAAGTGCAGCCAATGGCGTCGGAGGTTTCGTCACCGATCAAACCGGTCCAGCCAGCGCCAGTTACGACTGACCAGTTCAACTAGCTTTTCCAACAAGCTCAAAATCTGACGACCGTAATTTAGGAGGTCCAAACTTTTCTTGCGCCTCTTCAGATGGTGCCGCAACCTACTCAGGCTGCCCCTGCACCCTCCCCAACGGTGCAACCTGTAGTTTCCGTGGTGGCGCCCCTACAGAACTCAGTCTCGCAGCCATCATTTCAGTCAGAGCCACAGGCACCTCCTCGAAGTTCGAAGAGGAGGCCAACTCATCAGAGCCACCCTAGGGCCCAACTGGCCAGACGGCATCTCCTAGCCTGCGATCAGGATATGATTCAACCTCTGGTCGCCATTCTCCTCTGCATTTTGAAGCTTGCACCGTCCGAGATCTCGACATTGAAAAACGGTTCCAGGTGCTCGGCCAGCAACTAGACAAGAAGATAGAAAATACTCTCAACAATAATTCCTCGACGTTGCCTTACGAGGGGTTCGACAGCAAGCCACCCTTCATCCCGATGATCATGCAGGAGCCGCTCCCCCTATAATTTAAACTGACTCTGCCGGAGGTCTACAACGGGACCACCGATCCCATCGATCATCTGGAGATCTTTAAAGCGGCAATGCTCCTCCATGGAGCATCTGATGCCATCTTCTGTCGGACATTCCCTCCAACTCTTAAGGGGGCCGCCCGACAGTGGTATTCAAGCTTGAAGCCGGCCTCCATCCATTTTTTTGAAGACTTATGCCGATCCTTCATCGGCCATTTTGTTAGCAGCCAGCGACAACAAAGGCGATTTGATTACCTCCGCACCATCAAGCAAAAGGAGGGAGAGTCGATCCGTGCTTTTATGAATAAATTCAATACGGCGATCCTAGAGGTCCGCGACCTGGACCAGTTGACCATGATGGCTGCGATGATGGGTGGCCTACTGAAGAACGACTTGAAAAAATCGTCGACCAAAACCTACCCCCGAGATTTTTCGGATATGCTTGTCCATGCGGAGAAGTATGCTCGCACAGAGGAAGCCTTTGCTGATGATCCTCCTGCCAGTTCTGTTATGGTAGGATCGAATAAGGAGCACTCCCCAAAGTGAAGAGAGAAAATCCACCGGCGCTCTCGGTCCCCATTCCAAAGGCAGAAAAATGGGAGCCAAAACCATCAGTCTCGAAGTTCTCCTATAAGGGATAGACAGCCCTCACCTCCTAGGCATTAATAACTACACACCTTTGACTGTTCCTTGGAGTGAGGTGTTGATGCAGATACAGCCTGAGCTGCTTGAGCCTCAACAGATACAGACGAAATCGGAGCACCATCGTGACCTCAATAAGTATTGTTTTTACCATTGTAACTACGGTCATAATACTGAAGACTGCCATCAGCTTCATGACGAGATCGAGAGGCTCGTCAGAAGAGAAGGCTGAATCATTTTGTTTGGAGGGCGGCTCCTCAACATCGACCCCCAAGAGTTCAACAGTCACCTCTTTTGCCTCAACAACCACTCCCTCTGCCTCAGCCACAGCCGGCACCATTGCAACAGGCGAGACGACAGATGGGGGAATAGGAGGTGGAAGAAGAGCGACCCATCCATAGGGAGATTCACATGATCACTGGGGGTCATCTACATCGACAAAGCCCCTAGAGATGAAGCAGCCGAGGCTTGAGGGTGAGCAGGAGATGGAGGCTATCATCTTCACCGAGCGCGACGCAGGTCTCTTGTCCCCGCACAATGATGCGGTGGTTATAACAGTGAATATCACTAATTTTAATGTATGCCATATTTTTATTGATAATGGAAGTGCGGTAGATATCTTGTACTTTTCTATCTTCACCCAGATGAGGTTCACACCTGACCAACTGAGTAGATTCGACACCCCGATCCAGGATTTCTTCGGGAGCTTGGTAGTCCCAGAGGGAATGATCAAGTTGCCTCTCACCGTGGGCACTCAACCCCGGTGAACGGCAATTCAAGTTAACTTCTTAGTGGTTAAGCTCCTTTCAGCCTATAATGCAATTCTTGATCGTCAAAGCTTGTGGATTCTAAAAGCTGTCATGTCAAGCTATCATTTGATGGTGAAGTTTTCGGCCAGGCATGGAGTGGGGCAGATCCGAGGCAACCAAGCCATGGCATGAGAATGCTTTGCCGCTAAGCTCCGAGCAAAGGGCCAACCGGCCCAGGTGGAGGTCCAACCTAAGCTTCCGATAGGACTGGACGCCCGTGATGATCTGATTGAAGGACGTCCCCAACCGACCGAGGACCTCCTAAATGTCCCGCTGGAAAAGGAGAACCCAGGCCGAACTGTAAAGATCGGCTCATGCTTGGATGAGGTAACTAAAAGCCGGCTAATAGCTCTTTTGCAGGAGAATACGGATCTTTTCGCTTGGTCGGCGGCAGACATGCCTGACATTGATTCGGAGGTAATATCCCATCATCTGAGGGTGGACCCAACCCGTCGTCCGGTGAAGCAAAAGAAGCAGAGTTTTGCCCCAGAACACCAAAAGGCCAAGAAGGTAGACAAGCTGCTCAAAGCCAGTTTTATCAAGAAAATCATGTATCTAGATTGACTAGCTAATGTTGTGCTAGTCAGAAGGCAAACGAAAAGTGGCACATTTGCATCGACTTCATCGACCTCAACAAAGCTTGTCTCAAAAATAGCAACTCTTTGCCTCGAATTGATCAATTAGTGGATGCGACCTCCGGACATGAGCTCCTCAGCTTCATGGACTCTTTCGTCGGCTATAATCAAATCCGGATAGCACCTGAAGATGAGAAGAAAACAGTCTGTATCACTGACCGTGGATTTTATTGTTACAGGATGATGCTCTTCGGCTTAAAAAATGCAGGGGCCACCTATCAGCAGTTAGTGGACAAAATCTTCAAGGATCAGCTCGACCGCAATATGGAGGCATATGTTGATGATATGTTCATCAAGAGTCGGACTGCTCCGGATCATATTGCGGACCTCCAGGAGATCTTTGATACTCTCCGTCAGTTTTGGATAAAGCTGAATCCGATGAAGTATGCTTTTGGAGTCACCGCCGACAAATTCCTTAGATTCATGATCTCTCGGAGGGGCATCGAAGCGAATCCTGAGAAGATCAAGGCAATTCTTGAGATGGAGCCACTAAGGACCATAGGGGAGGTACAATGCCTCATTGATAAAATGGCCTCACTCAATCGCTTTGTCTCCAGGTCAACCGAAAAGTGTCTCCCCTTCTTTAAAATCCTTAGATAGCCAAAAGACTTTCAGTGGACCACCGAGTGCCAGAAGGCATTTGAAGAATTAAAGCAGTGCCTCAGCTCCCCACCGTTGCTCTTGAAGCCTTAGCTTGATGAGGGATTATTTCTCTATATCGCCATCTCCCTTATCGTAGTCGGCTCAGTCCTGGTTCAGGAAGAAGGATGAGTGCAAAGACTTGTGTACTACACCAGCGAGATCTTTCATGATGCAGAAATCAGATATTCTAAATTTGAGAAGCTAATTTTTACACTGATCCTCACGGCAAAAAAGTTGCGACCTTATTTTCAGGCTCATATGGTGGTGCTACTTACTGATCAGTCAATTAAAGCTGTTCTCCATCGTCCAGATACCTCGGGATGGATTGCAAAATGGTCTTTAGAACTCGTCGAGCTAGACATGCAGTACCATCTACGGCCTGCCATCAAGACCCAGGTGCTGGCAAATTTCATCCTCGAATGCACCATTCCAAATGGGGAGGACTCGAAGGTTGCAGAGAGTTCGAAACAAGGGGAGAACCCAGGGTCTGGCGAAAGCTCAAGAGGCAAAGAGGTAGACATCGGATCTGACCCAAAGGAGCTCCAGACACTGCACGTTGGTGGTTCATCAAGTGCGATGAAGGTAGGGACTGGACTCATTCTTACCAGTCCTGAAAGAGAGGTGGTGGGCTACGCCTTACATTTTGACTTTTCCACCACTAATAATGAGGCGGAGTATGAAGCTTGCTTTCTGGCCATCGAATGGCAAGAAAAGCAGGGGCCCAGCATCTGAAGATTTTTAGGACTCTCAGTTGGTGGTTGGCCATATCAAGGGTGGCTATGAAGTTCGAGAGGAGAACATAAAAAAAATCTTCAAAAGATAAAGGACTTAACATCGATCATTTTGAGCTTTGACATTCAGCAGGTTCTCAGAGTGGACAACGCCAAGGCAGATGCGCTATCAAAGCTGGCGGCTTTGCTGCCCACCAATTGGAAGTAGGGAACTTACTTCGAGGTACTAAAAATCTCGAGTCTTGAGGAGCCTCTCGCTATTCAACAAATTGATGAAGAGCCCTACTGGATCGACCCTCTACTCAAATATCTGAGGTCGAACGAGCTGTCATCTGATCACAGAGAAATTCAGAAAGTAAGAAAGCAAGCGGCCCATTACGTCCTCTATGATGACAAGCTGTACAGGCGATCCTTCTCTCTACCATTATTGAAATATTTGCATCCATCTGAGGTGGATTATGCACTATGGGAGGTCTATAAAGGCATCTGTGAAAGCCATTTGGGGGGTAAATCTCTCTCCTACAAGATTCTCTGTCAAGGATACTACTGGCCCACCATACAACAAGATGCAGGCAAGTTTGTCAGAAAGTGTGATCGCTGCCAAAGGATTTTTAATATCCAGCATCAGCCGGTGGCATCTTTGACTCCTATCAGCACCCCTTGATCGTTTGCCCAATAGGAGATGGATATTTTTGGTCCCTTTCCTCTTGCGTCAGATCAGCGCAAATTCCTTTTGGTGGCCATCGACTACTTTATAAAGTGGGTCAAAGTCGAGCCTCTGGCCCACAAACAGAAGCCAAAGTGAACGATTTCATTTGAAAATCTATAATCTACCGCTACGGTCTCTCTAGGGTATTGATCACAGACAATGGCAGACAATTCAGCGATACTCAACTCCATGAATCCTACAGAGAATATTAGATAGAACATCATTTTACTTCGATTGGCCACCCACAGGCAAATGGAGAAATAAAAGTGACCAACCGAACCATCTTGTAAGGCTTAAAGGCTAGGATCAACCGAATTGAGGGGTCATGGGTTGACAAGCTTTACCATGTGTTGTGGGCCTACTGGACCATCCAGAGGCTCCCAACTGGCGAGACCCCTTTTAACTTAGCATTCGAGATAAAAGTAGTCATCTCTATAGAGTTCGGACTTTCTTCCCTTAGAGTTGAGGAGTATAATAAAGATACCAACTCAGTATGGCTACGGACTAAGCTTGACTTAATTGAAGAAAGCAGAGAGCGCACCGCCATAAGAATGGCTGCCTACCATCAGAGAGTGGCCAAGTATTATAATTTTCAAGTTAAATTGAAGGAATTTCAAGCTCGCGATCTTGTGTTACGGTGGGCTGAGGTTTCACAGCCCACTGAGCAGGAGAAGCTATCATCCAACCAGGAAGGCCCTTATCAGGTGGATGAAGTGGTATGTCCTAAAACCTATAGGCTCAAACGGCTTGACAGAACGCTGATCTCCAAGCCATAAAATTCAACTAACCTCCATATGTACTATCAATGATGTTGTAATATCTTTTTATACGAATGAGTCTTTAGGTTTAATATTAGCACAGAGGAATCTCTCTCTAGTTAACTTCATAGGTTTCCTTAGCTGTGACTATGGTCAATTCATGGAGGACAATTCAAAAAACCTCCGTGACTCAGAGATGGGGCTAACTTACAAGACCCCTACAAAGCCCAAGTCGCACGAGAAGCGGAGGGAGACCCTAAGAGACCTCCAGAGGGTTAACTGACCAGATCCTTAGAACACCACCGAGGAAGGCACAAGATGCCATAGACACGAGATGCCGCAAGCACACGCTGCCTCTCGCACGAAGACGAGAAGAACACAAGATGCCGTAGACACAAGATGCCACAAGCACATACTGCCTCTCATGAGGGCTAACTAGCCAAACCCTCAGAAGACTGCTGAGGAGGACACAAGATGCCTTAGGCACAAGATGCCGTAAGCACAAGATGTCGCAGGCACATGCTGCCTCTCGTACGAAGATGAGAAGAGCACAAGATGCTGTAAACACAAGATGTCGTAGGCACATGCTGCCTCTCGTGAGGGCTAACTAGCCAGACCGTCAGAACACAGCTGAGGAGAGCACAAGACGCCGTAGGCATAAGATGCAGCAAGCACGCGCTGTCTCTCACATGAAGACGAGAAGAACACAAGATACCGTAGGCACACGCTGCCTCTCATGAGGGCTAACTAGCCAGACCCTCAGAACACCATCGAGGAGGGCACAAGATGCCCTAGGCACGAGATGCCGCAGGCACACTCTGCCTCTCACGCGAAGATGAGAAGAGCACAAGATATCGCAGACACACACTGCCTCTTGTGAGGACTAACTAGCCAGACCCTCAGAAGACCGTCGAGAAGGGTACAAGATACCATAGGCATAAGATGCCACAGGCACACGTTGCCTCTCGGGCGAAGACGAGAAGAGCACAAGATGCCGTAGACACACGCTGCCTCTCATAAGGGCTAACTAGTCAGACCCTTAGAACACTGTTGAGGGTACAAGATGCCGTAGGCATGAGATGCCGCAAGCACACGCTATCTCTCATACGAAGATGAGAAGAGCACAAGATGCCGTAGGCACAAGATGCCGCAGGCACATGCTGCCTCTCATGAGGGCTAACTAGCCAGACCCTCAGAACACCATCGAAGAGGGCACAAGATGCCATAGGCACAACATACCACAGGCACACGCTGCCTCTCATGCAAAGACAAGAAGAGCACAAGATGTCGTAGGCACAATATACTGCAGGCACACGCTACCTCTCGTGAGAGCTAACTAGCCAGACCCTCAGAAGACTGTCGAGGAGGGCACAAGATGCCATAGGCACAAGATGCCGCAGGCACACGCTACCTCTCATGAGGGTTAACTAGCCAGACCCTCAGAACACAGTCAAGGGCACAAGATGTTGTAGGCACAAGATGCCGCAGGCACACGCTGCCTCTCGTGTGAAGACGATAAGAGCACAAGATGTCGTACGCACAAGATGCCGCAGGCACACGTTACCTCTTGTGAGGGCTAACTAGCCAGACCCTCAGAACACCATCGAAGAGGACACAAGATGCTGCAGGAACATGCTGCTTCTCGGATCAAGATGAGCTGAGTCTGCCACTCATAAGACGAGCAAGGCATAGACCGCTTCTCATGATCCGAGCTGAAGACGAGTAGCTACATGCAATAAACAAAGCACCAGTTGCCTTTCAAGCAAAATGGTCTTTGCTTTCTTCAATTATTCTTGATTAGCCCTAGCACAAAATGACTCGCTGGTTGGTTCGAGACACCACCTAGTCAAGACTCCTAGATTGGAGCGAGCTTAAATTCTTAAGTCCAAAACCACATGCGACTAAAGTAATCCTAGGCTCCGAAAGTCGGAGCTAGCCTTTGTACGATAAATCAGAGACATAAATAGAAATACGAGACACAAGCATGACGGAAGCAAGATAATTTTTATTATTTCAAATAGTTACAAAGGGTAGATGCCTTAAGTGCCACTTTACAAAAAAAAATGAAGAAAAGATTTCTTTTACATGGCGTTCTCAGCACCATATTACACACAAAGAAAAGATTCTGCCAGTCTAAAAGATTATGTCGGTCCAGAAGATTATATCGGTCCAGAAGATCATGCCGATCCAAGAGCAGATCTCCGCTAGCCGGCAAATCTAGTCTAGAGCTCTCATCATCATAGGCGACAGCAATGATCAGGTGGCAAACACTCTCCTCGCCCAACTCAAGGATGAGGAGGCTCAGTCCTCATTTGACGAGGAAGCCTCCTCGTCGCTATTCCCGAGTTGAAAAGAGTGGAGCTCCAAATACGATATTATCTGCAGCAGACGGAGCTTACAATTCTCGAAACCATCAATGAATCTGTTGGTGGCAATATCAATGATGTCCCTCCTAAACTCCACAGAATCCTGGTACTCCTAAATGCAGCGAGCCCGAACCTCCAGAGGAATCTCCTCGAACTGGGAGGTACGATGAACCCTGGGCCTTGATAGGGACCGTAAGGTGGAAGGTGTCCAACGAGAGGAAGACGGACCTGCGCTCCTGGCTCTCACCCTTCTCTAGGCTTCTCTTATAAAGGCCCATCTTTCCTTTACCCTAGCATTCACCCATGGCAAAGGGGGATGCAAAAGGGAGTGCGGAGGCGATGCCATCATGGCAGAAGAGGGGAGTTTCTGCGAAGAAAGAAGATGGAAGATTGAGTTTTTCTGTCCAATTAGCCTCTATTTATAAACACCAATGTCTGCATCAATCGCCAATCAACGACTGAAAGGGGCATGGCTATCCATCAGGCAATTAATGACATACCTTCTCATTATCAAAAATAAATTCCGATGACGCTTCGCAGACCGAGACATAGAAATGTGGCATGTTCCTACATGTCCTATGCTCTCTCCCAAGCATAACCTTATCAGAAAAGTTAGGGCCGTCATTCCCTATAATCACCCGCATTAAAAGAACAAAATGAAGTTATCGCTCGACTACTCATCTCAGAGCAGTATTATAATTAATTGTTACAAAGTGGCATTAACAAATAATCACCTCGGATCAACATGCGCAAGTGAAAAAGATAAGGTATGATTAAGACATTTTATTTATTCCTCTTAAATTTTTACAATGACCATGAACAGTCATTCTACAAAAGAAAAGAAAAACAAGAAGGCTATAAGACAGCGCCTGGAGCTGGGGCACCTATCACAGAGACATCCGCTGTGGTGGAATCCCAGATTTCATCTAAAAAGTTCAAGTCCAATTCCGGATGCTTAGCAGTGACCCTATCCCAGATTGACTGCTTCCCAGCATCGTAGGCATCAGCAAAATATTTGACTTTCTCATCCTCATACTCCTCGAAGGTTCGAAAGTCTTCAACAGACTTGGAAGCAGCCTCCGCTGCCTTCTTCTCTGCCACCTCCAGTTGGACCTCGAGCTCTTTTATTCTCTCCAATAATCAAGAGTTCTCGTCGACAGCTCCTCTTAATGCGGCCTCAGCATCCTCGACTCTCCTATCGACAGTATGAGCTCTCATGGAGGCCTCTCCAGCTTCTCTTTCAACCTTCTCCTTTGCACCTTTAAGCATCCCGACCTCGAGCTCGAACTTCTTCTTTTCTTTCGTGAGCTCATGGGAACTCTCTATGTATCCATTCAAATAATGGGTGAGCTGATAAAAAAAAAAATGACCCTTGTGAATAAACATTAGGCATATATACAAAATGAATAAAATTGCAGGAGGGAACATATCCGGATAAGATAGTTCACAGCTACTTTTCTCATCTCTTTTCGAGGGACATTTAGCGACTCGTTTGCATCAGCAGGAAGAAGCATCCCGGAGAGTAACTCACTCGCCAACCTGGGATCCCTCAAAGTTGAAGCCTCGAGCCTCAGAGTGGCCGGAGCGGCTCCTGATGCACTGACCGCCTCAACTGTCACCTCATCTGAGGGGGGACCAACAATGGGAGATACTGGTTGAGCCGGCAAACTTGGAGCAGGCAAACTCAGAATTACCTCCTCAAAATCTTAATCTGTCGGGTCCTCTCAATTGCCCACAGTAGCCAAAGCAACAGGCAAGCCACCATGCACCCGCACGATTTCAAAGTCGTCGGCAAGAGAAGGCCCAGAGTCTTCTGACTCCAAAGATGGCTGCATAGGACTCCCAACTCTGACACGAGTACTCCATCCACCCGTGGGCTCGGCTATCCTTTTTCGTAGGGCCTTCTTTTTCAATGAACTCAAGCTCGTCCCAGCAACCACCTCTGCAACCGAGACAATCAGATTATCAGGATAGGAGTAATGAAAATCAAAATAATTCAAGTCATAAGTAGCCGACTTTCATATACCTTGAGAAGCGGCTTGGCTGATGCCAACGTTAAATAATGTATGGGCTGACAACATCTCCTTTAGATCTGGAACCTTGAAGCCATGCAGAATTGCTAAATCCTACTTCAAGCAACCATTCGTTGGAGGTTCCTTTAGCACGGACTCTTGAGGTTTGCCCCAGGCGATGAAGCCCCAATCTTCACCTAATGTCTGAGAAACGATGATGAGCCATAGTTTCCAACTATGGACAGTAGAAGGCACACTCGAAAACTATAAATGAAAGCCATCTTTCTTCTTTTGAGGCATCACGTACCACCACCCATGCGAGTCTGGATGCCATCTACGGCTGAAAAAGAGGCGAAAGAATGTAACACTGGGATCGATCCCAACCAAGACATACTGCGACGAAGCCATAGATGTGCCGCTAAGAGTTCGGCATAATCGTGCATGGCGATGTCTCGGAGAACTGAAGAAATGCCATAAAGAAGGGGTGGAAAGGAAGCCGCAATCCTGCTCGAAAATACTCCTCATAAAAGCTCATCCGTCCCAAAGGTGGTTAGCAGACTTGATCGTCCAGACCCGAAACTTCTAGCTGGAACTCCGGAGGGATCTGGTACTGTCCATGAAGTGCTACTATGTCCCTCTCAGATAGCTTGGATCAAAATCCTAATGGTGCGAAGGCAGAGTCTCTGAAGGCCATTTCTCTTAAAGCACAAAGGATGGTGGAAGAAAGAAGCACATACGCCAAAAGAGGAGAAAAACAATCTGAAACTTTTGTCTGGAGCTTTAAATAATTTTTGAACCAGCGAAACATCCAAGGGTTGTCTCCCATCAGCGCATTAATTGCAGGAGACATGAATCGGCGAAAAGCAAACACACGCACAACGTGTGGCAACCACTGGCGGATATAAATTCTGCCGCCGATTTAGTAGTTAAAGCCAGTGGCAGGCAAATCATGCTTTATGCCACTTTCGAAGGGATGCACAGAGATGTGCGCCAATACCTCCCCATGCAGAAACGATTGGAATTTCCATCTTCTCGAAAGCCGTACGACAGGTATGAGACATCTGGCCTGGATCAAAATTTGAATTATAATTTACTGCATTTTATGATTTGAACTAAATCTAATCTAGCTCGAATTTCAGCTCGAATTATGGCTCGGCCCGTGCACTCACTTAAATTACAATGCTAATTAAGTTTTATGATTTCAAGTTATAACTAGGTACCTAATATATACTGACACTCGATCAGTATTCCTCAGCGCATGATCTGTATCCATCCATATATGGAACCAAAATCAAATGCATTTATATATTGTTATAAAAATTCTATTACAAGACTAGAAAGTCTAGATTATAAAAAGAAAAGGAGAAAAAAACGTATATCACTACTTAGAAGCATCACCAAAGCAGCTATCTACGAAGCAATCTTCCTCAGCACAGACATCCCCCTTGGTCTGAATGGCTGCGTCAATGTTACTCATCTCGGTAGGGAAGTGGGATGCCCTTGCAAATCTCTCCACACTATCTGCTGCCACAGCCAACAAGCTCTCATTCAGACAGTCGGTCTGCAGGGACTCGATAGGGTTTGAGGGAAAATGCATCCGGACGATGGTTCTACACTTCTCGAAGCCTGCGAAGAACGCCGTCTTGCAAGCTTGGATGATGATTTTGGCTCCATTCTTAGCCAACCGACCTTTTTTGTTTTCAGTATTTTTCAGTAAAAGCCCTTGCTCTATAAATTTGCCCCAGAAGAGTTTGTGATTTATCTTCCTCTCCTCCAACTTCTTTTTTAAATTCTCCACTTCTGATAGAGTCACTCGAGTTTCAACAGATAGTTTTGGAGATGCCTGGATCCCTTTAGAAGCAGAGCGCCCATCTCTCTGAGGTATTCTTTCTCCGCGGCTCATCCTTTTTGAAGTTCTGGCCCTCTTGGCTGGACCCTCGCTAGGACTCCTTCAAGAATGAATTTTGAGGAGGGAAAGATCTTGACGTCTTCTTTTCCCGAGTGACCTCCTCAGCTGCTCCAAATCATTACGGATCCGGTGGCAGTCTCCCTCGACCTCTAACCTCTGTCTCTCGAGACTTTCTATCTGTCTCTCAAGATCCTCGACCCTCCTTTCGGCTCTAGACCTCTGCCTCTCGAGAGCTTCAATCCACTTTTTAGTCTGCCTTAATTTCTCATCTCGACGATCAATCATCTCTCGAGCTTCGTAGAGGGCCTCTTCAGAAGAATCGAGCTCTTTCGTCAGCTTGCCATTCTTGTTTTCCATTTGCTCCAGTTGATATTTTAGTAAATCAACTTCTTCCCTTGCCGTCGTAAGTTTCAAGGATGGATCATCAGGGGTGGAGCCAACAAAATTAGAGAGGAAATGTCCCACCTGTGCAAAATTTTATGAATAAGTATCAAAAGCATTGCAGGTGGCGGAAGATTGAAAAATGAGTGTTTGGAGATCTTTTACCTGAATTAGAGATCTAAAGGCGCTCAACATTTGTTGTTGCGCTCCTCGTCCATCCAAAGACTGCCCTTCAAACGGAGGAAGAAAGTCCCTCAGGAGTTTTGCCATAACTTGGAGATCCTCTATCACTGAGGGAGCAGAAGACGCCAACTGCGAGGGACCTTTATAAAGGATAGCATAGGGATACATTGGGCACCCATCATCGGCTCTCGAGACTCATCAATCTCCGTGCCTACTTCCGGCATCCCTTCAAGAAGATCGATCGTGCCCTCCGCTCGTCTTTCCCCCACCAAAGCTCCTAATGGATGGTTGCGCTCGCATCCTCTCCTTGTGCTTGCTCCATCAATGTTTCTCTAATGAGGTCTCTTCGAGTGTGGCCACCGTGACCATCGGCAGAAGAATCGCAGGCTCGATGATCGGAGTGGGATTCTCATCTTTTTCATTTTGGGTTTCGATACAACGACCAAAACCTGGGTGTCACCCCTCACCAGAGCCGGTGGGCCAACGGACAGAACTCTGGCCGGCCTCCTACAGGCCGATATCAATTTAAGCTTTTTCACGCATTGGGGATCCATCTCGCCTCCAAAAATCGTAATAGACCAACAAGACAAATGAAGGTTACTATCTCCTTTCGATGCTCTTGAAGCGCAAATTTAAAGAGGAAAGAAACGAAAAGCCACCGCTGGATAATTAAATTCTCCAGAAAAAAAATTATTACCTGAATGGTCCCATCATTCACAGCCGTTCGCATCAATTGCGCTAAGTTGACGTTATCCATTTTAAATGCTGCAGGCAGGTGTCAATTCGAAGGCGCATACATCTCTTGATCCGAGGTATTTTTGAGATACTCCTTTCGTCTGACCTTCAGACTCAGCAGTAGGGGGTAGTATTACGATAGTCACTGCGAGAGCCTCGGATCTACGGTTGCCATGAGCGCTCGGATCAGCACGGTATCGAGAGCTACTTCAAATTGCCCAGCCACCAATCGTTACGTAAAGCCGAGCTGTCCACCCCGAGTGGATTGACTCAGGCGTAACTGACTCCTCCAATCTCGTGGGAGCGATTGAAGGCTGGATTATTTTATCCACAATGGTATGTCTAACGGCCCTGCAATTTCAGAATCGTACGATCTCACAGCTGTGCAACCAACTGTTCGACAGCCTTCTATATAAATCACCGGAGCCTCGAGGACTAGGTAAGCCAATCAACCCCTCTCAGAGAGTTTGTTGCTGCTTTATTGTTCTCTGAGTCTAATTTGAGCATCGGAGGGTCCTCGTCAAAGCCACAGTCTCCGATTTGGATTTATTTTGTAGGTCACTCCAACACTAGCATGAGCATGCCTGTGCGAGGCTCAGTCATTCTCTCTCCGACCTTGACTTATTCCAGCAGCAACAGGAGTCAAATTATTACCAACCTAAAACTCAAACATCTGTTCTCTTTTTTTTTTTTTTTTTGGCTTTTTGTTGGGGAAGGACGCAAAGCATGAGGGCAGGACAACGTTATAGTTATGTCAAACCGTGAAAAGAACATTTGCACAACATCTGTCCTACATGACACTTCTAGATCCTTCTTACAGGACGATATTCAGCCAATAGATTTTGAAACATGCTCCACTTCATTGTGTGCAAGAAGGCTTTGAAAGGTTGTCGTAAAGCTTGCATATAATTTCAAGAAAGGATTTCGTCCACATATTGTTCCAAGAACGATCACCCGGGACGATTGCGTGCGTCTGACTAAATAAATCTAGAAATTCTAGGCCGATTCGTGTTTCTTTGAATATCGTGGAAACAAATCGGATCAAAGTTCTTGCAAGAAATTAAAGAAAATTTTACGTCGCTACCAGAAAATCTCCCTTCAACCATCAAGAATCTCTGCGTTGGTAAAAAAGTCGTTTCTTTGAAAGAAAACCGTATGAAGAATCAAAAATTTGAAATAAAGCGAAGAGCAATCATCAAACAAGATCAATCCTTGAAAAAAAAAAAGGAAAAGAAAACAAGATTACCATCGGACTGCGTTTTCTCGTCCTCTGTTTCTGCGAGGGCGGGGACCGGCGGGTCCTCTTTGCTGCGCTCCGCCACGCACCGCCTCCTTGTGAACAGGGGCCCGCACGCCGGCCTTTTCCAGCAGGGCAATCCGACGGCCGTGGGCTGACATATGGACGGATCCAACGGCGAGGGCTTCGCGGAGCAGCGGGGAGCGACGGGGGAGGAGCACACGCGGAGAGCCGCATCCATTTCTGGGGACCAGAAAAGAGGAGAGAACTAACAAGGGAAAGAGAGGAATAGAGTGGTGAGCGAGAGGAGAAACGTGAACCGAGCGAAAAAGAATAAAGAGGGAGAGGAGTGAGGCTAAAAATTAAAGACTGGGAGTTGGAATATGGGAAGGGCTATGGTTTGGTTCGTTTGGGTTTCCATAGACGGCCTTGAGAGTTTCCCGGGGAGAGTCGGTTTTTTAAAAGAGAGATGTCGATGAGGCTAATGATTAGAAGCACCCAAAGAAGAAACTACGTGAAGAACCAACTAATCCTCGAAGAGTCGGTACTTCTGATATGGCCAAGGCCGTACGCGGGGTTCGGGTTGTATCTTTCGCGAGAAAGAAGGATTAATCTTCTTTTAAGATCCAACGGTTGACGTCACGACAGAAGGTGAATCGTTCTTCGTGCAGGAGATACAACCCGAACGCAGGTACGCAACTTGTGGGCTATCGCGGATTCCTGGACACGTGGATGCGGCGTTGTCATCTTGTGGCAGGTGTAACTGGGGCATTTTGCTTCCTCGAAAGGAAAGACGTGTTCTGAGGAAGTTAGATTAAATAGCTTCGTAATGCTAATTTCCTGATATTCTGTACGGCTAAGTAATAAGTAATGCAGTTTGTAATCAGAGATTTAGAAGGGAAGAATGCCGTGCGGTGGCTTCGGTAACATGGGCAAGAGAGAGAAATTGTGACCTTTCCAACCATGCTAAGCTGCATGCCTGCATATATTCCTTCCTTCCTCGGTACTGAGGCAGCTAGAAAAATATTTTCAGACTTTTCTGTGGGGACCGATGTTAACCACCGAATACTTCACTTAGTATCATGGGAATTACTCTGCGGACCCACACCACATGGTGGTCTTCGCACCGGCTGTTTTTTGTCAGGCTGTTTTTGTGTAAAGAGTAATTCGGCTGCACGCATGGTGCTGCGTTCTGAATTGCTGTGGGCCAAATATTTGCCAAATTAAAATTTCAAGGATCTTGGTACTCATGCACAGGACCACAATATTGCTCTATAATCTGAAAAAAGATTTGTATGTATGCCGCTATAGTACATCAATTTATATGGAATATTGGTAATGCCAGCAGCATATATGTGCCCGATGATCTATGGATTTTTACTTTTCCTCTTTGTCTATGGACTACTCGACATTAATATGGGAATAGATGTTTCAAATATGCAGGTCAATGCCCTGTTGCTCCCTTGAAGGGGCTCGGTTTCATTCTCTTGCTGTCGCTTTATATGGTTATCTTTGTGCATGTATCCAATTGCTGCATTTACTATTTCACCTTCGGTCAGCTCTTCATATTCAGTGAACCAGTATATTGACTTTTCAAATTCTACCGTGCTTCATGCTCCACATGTCACTCTGCTGTGGTTCTAACAATGTGAAGGACATCAATAGTCCCACATCGGTTGTGAATTAAAAAGGACTCACATTTATAAGGAAGAAAAAATTCTTCTCCCGTGAGGCATCTTTTAAAGGACAAAACCATGAAGCCCATAGACCAGAGTAGATAATACCTCACGTGATGGATCAAATTTTTATCTACAACCATGGTGCTCCAGGTAGAGATCGAGGTCCGCCTCGATTCTCTGTGAGACTGAAATCTATCTCGACCGACTGTGGAGCTCCTCGAACTATACACATCAGAGTTTTCTTTAACTGAGGGCTCTGTTGTGGTTCTAATAATATGGAGGTATCCATAGTTCTACATCGGTTGTGAGTTAAGGGGGACTCGTACTTATAAGGAAGAAAAAATCTTTCCCACATGAGATGCCTTTTAAAGGATAAAACCGTGCGACCCATAAGTTTTGTTGTGGTTTGAATAATGTGAAGGGCACCAATAGTCTCACATTGGTTGTGAGTCAAGGAGGACTCAACTTATAAGGAAGAAAAAATTCTTTCCATGTAAAGTATCTTTTAAAGGACAAAATTGTGAGATCAATGGATCAGAACGGACAATACCTCACATGACAGGCCGATCCCTTTTGATATGGGTTACATTACTCATCCTCTCTTATATGGGTTAACAGGGATTTGTCCACCTCATATGACAGATCGAGCCCTTTTGATATGGGTTACATTACTTATTTTCTCTTATATGGGTTACAGGGATTTGTCTAGGTTAAGAGGATTGTTGCTCACAAGATCTACCCTTTTGATATATATTTACAGTTGTATAGTGTCACTATAAGAAATTTGACTTTTAACGATGAAATTTTAGCGACGAAATTTATTTCGTCGCAAATAACTAAGCTTTTGCAACGAAATTTAAATTTCGTTCCCAAAAATCAGGTATTTGCGACGAAAAAAATTGCGTTGCAAAAAGTTATATCTTTTGCAACGAAATTTTTATTTTTGTTGCTAGAAGTTGATTTTTAGCGACGAACCTTTTTTTTCGTTGCAAAAAATAAATTTTTTTGTGATAAAATATTTTTTTTCATAGTAAAAAAATATTTTTTTGCGATAAAAAAAAATTTTGTCGCAAAAAAATTATATTTTTTATGACGAAATTGATATTTCGTTGCAAAAAAGAAAGACTTTTACGACCAATTTTATTTATATTTAGCGACGAAACTATTGCGTCGCTAAATTTTATTTTGTTGAAAAAATTTGAATATTTTGCGATTAAAATTTAAATTTCGTTGCTAGAAATTGATCTTTAGCGACGAAATTTTTTTCATCGCAAAAAAATATTTTTTTTTGACGACGGAAAAATTTTTCGTTGCTAAATTTTTTTTTTACGACTTGATTTTACGATTATTTTTTATATTTACGACGAAATTAAATTTTCGTTGTAAAAAATTAATCATTTGCGATGAAAAAATTTTTGTTGCAAAAAAAATATTTTTTTACGATAAAATATTTATTTTTAGCAACAAATGTATTTCGTCGCTACATATTTTTTAATTCAAAAAAAAAACCCTTTGATATTTTGCCCTAATTGAAAATAAACCTGTTGATTTCTCCCTCCCTGATCTCCGCCGCGGTCGTCCAAATTTTCTCCCTCCCCGATCTCCGGCGACAGTCCTCCCTCCCCGGTCACCGATCGTCCTTCTCGGTAAGTTCTCTCCCTCCCCGCCACCATCCTCTCTCTCTCCCTCCCCACCGCCGTCGAGCCCTCCCTCTCCGCCACCGTCGCCGCTCGAGCCCGCCCCCTGTCGCTGATCGAGCCCACCTCCCAGCGCGCCATCTCCTTCCCGCCTCGCCACCCTCTCCTCCGCGCACCGTCTCCCTCTCGGTCTCCACTGTGTCGCCATCTCCCTCCCTCCCCCACCGTTTCCTTCCTCGCCTGTCCTCTCCCTCCTCGCCTCCACCGTTTTCCTCTCCCTCCGCTTCCTCTCCGACTCCGACCTCCTCCTCCTCCCCTCCCAAACCCGGTCCCTCGAATCCTCCCTCTTCTCTGCCTCCTTCCCTCCGGTTCCCTTCAATCCCTCGAAACCCTAACCCTAGAGCCCTCTCCTTCATCTTCTTCCTCCTCTTATGCCCCTCTTCCGCCTCGCCCACGCTGCCCCCTTCCGCGGCGTCGCCCACAGCTTCGGCCTCCCGTCCCCCGCCACCGCCTACCGCTTCGGCCCACCGCCGCCTACCGTCCATAATAGAATGAAAGGTCCTACACTAATTCTACTCATGGGTGCCGTTTCCTCTGTCTGTTTTCAGTAGCATCTTGCTGCTTTACTATGTGTGTCTCAACACAGGTGTTCATTCCTACAGACAGCCCACACCATGATGACAACTCCCTCCTTCGATTCTTTCACCAACTCTCCTTTCTGTCCTTTTAATTTTGTTAGTCTAATTTTTGAAATGGATCTAATTTTTCAATTACCCTTTCTGTGAGAAATTTTCTTATATGCATTGTACCTATCAAATTATAGCATTTTAAACATTTTCTGCCTTGGGCTTGTGGAAACTTCTGTTGAGAAATTATACCAAACTGTGGGGCAACGCTTCAATCTTTTGGGCAAGTTTCCTCTGCACAGAGCTCCAATTAGATTATTATGATTCTAATAGTACTCTACTATCTTTTTTGACCCCATTTCTGGTTGAAAGTTATCGAGGTTCCATGTTGTGTTTTAACTTTTAACCAAGCAAGCCAGTTCTATATAGGTAAGTGGAACCAGTTACCACCAGAGGTGGAAGATTGTCTGGAAACAGGAATCGTACATAAAGTGACTTGAAGTTTTTTTTATGCTATGAATTATGGTCAGCTGATGATAAAACTTAAAAGGGACAGCTTTGAACCTAATTACCTGAATGCAAATTTATTAAAAGGCTCTGGTATTTGAACCAGGTAGAGAATATTGAAAAAGAAATGTTGCTATATATGTGGTCGAAGAGGAGATGTGGTAATCATTTGGAGATCATGAAGATATAGATAGAACTGTCTCCTTTTATTTTTTTGTTGTCTATTTTTGTATTTGTCCTTGAATTCATCAATAGACCTGCTCATTTTCTTGTCAGTTCTTGAGCAGGACATAATCTTCATTCCAATTGAAGAATCTAAACAGGTAGAAAATGTTGGATAAGTAGCTATAACTCAATATTTACTGAATTTTGCTTTAAATTTGGTTGGTTGTCAGTATTTCTGGATGCAATATTTTGTCTTCGTAAAGAAACTTAGATTTGTCTCTGAGCCAATTTCAGGGGAGAATCTGTACTAAGAAGCTGCCGTCTGTATCAATTTATCTTTGATGAACGCGTTGCTTTCTTCTCTCAAGTTCTCTAGCTAGTATGGGACTAAAATGTTGCGGCATTTTCAGGTTCTACTGATGGAGAAGGAATCTAGTGTGGTGTCGTGATGCAATTTAGTGGGACACCCAGGAACTTGCTGAATCACACCCACTCATTCTTGTCGGCTGGAATGAGATTATTGGTCTAATTTTGTTCTTATACTGCATTTATTTTTGCAAAAATTTTAATGAACAAACACTGGGATCTTTTGTGTCGCATGATGGAACCATCAAGTTGGGGCAGCAGCTGCGTGTCTATATATTTTTGTGCATCAATAGGTGCATATATGCATATGGATATGTATGCAACAGTAAACAATTTTCTTTCTAACCACTTATTCAATGTAGGATTCATTTTAATGGACTTTATTACGAGATGAGTCCAAGCTTTTGATCTGGTCAATTAGCGCGGGTTCAATTTGATTAAGCGCATATTTCGTGCCTTTTACCTAAGTGTTTTCTTTGCACGGTTCTTGCTATATAGCTATTAAGAATGGAAATGGGCGGGGATGAGTTCTATCAGTAAGTGATAACATTACAATACATTCTAAAGGTTAAGAAAGTTGCATTTTTTTCCCATAACCGTCGTACTTCTTCCCTGCTCATGTGCATTTCAATCCAAGGTTGTTGCAAAGCATGATCTTCCAGCAACTTAACTGAGGGCCACCTTGCCATGTGATTTCTGATGATGTAATAAGACTTGCCATGTCATCATTGCAGCATCATGACTGGTCCTGGACGTAGACATTCACGAGGTAGGCAGCAGGCTCCGCTTGATGATACACATCCTCACTTTAGCATTTTGCATGATGAGTCAGAGGATTTAGATGAGACTCAGTTGTCCGAGTCCATAGAGCAGACTAGTGCTCAGCCAGAGCTTGCCCAGCCGGAGGTCATGGTACCGCAGCATCATCTCCTTACAGGTACATCTCTATCAATTTATAAACCATATATATTTTTTTGTTATATGCATTTAGTGATACATGATATATGTTCATTACTCTACATTTTGAATACTTTTAAAGAGTTTGAAAAAAAATTATGATTTTATTTGGTTTATTGTGAAGGAAAAAATGTTAGAATTGAGAGACCAGACGACGAGGGAGGTAGGATCTGACGGTGATACTGGATCACAGCAGGTTTGTTTGATGACAGATGATACGATTTTGGATACCGTCCTTGGGTGGCAGCTAGGATCTGGTCATAGCATGCGGTCCAAAAAATCACGCAGTTCGTCATCCGGCCGGTCTGATGATGCATCGGTGCCAGAGGCAGTTAGGACATCCATGAACATGATGCAAGATCAGATTAGTTACTGGATGAATCGTAGTCAAACGCTCGAGAGGATAGTAGCTGCGATGGTGGGATGGCTCGATATTGATGCTTCTGAGTTAGCACCTCTACAGTCACATGATGCCGCCTCTGCACCACCATCGCGATACATATCGGGTCAGGGATCGACGCCTGAAGAAGGGAACGAGGCCAACGAGTCAGATCATATCGAGTTTGTAGTAATTTTAAATTTAAAATGGTGTATGGACTTATATTTTTGTATATGACAAAGATGGTTATGAAACTTTTTGATACTTTGAATTGGTCTTTTGACTTAGAATATTTTTATTATGTTAATATACTGTTTATTTAAAATATGTTTGATCAGAGAATTTGTATTTGAGCAGATTTTTTTTGAAAAAAAATAAAAATTTTATTTTTTATCCAAAATTTATTTTAACGACGAAATATTAATTTCATCGCAAAAAATTTGTGAACCCAAAAAAGTAAAATTTTTATTATACATTGTGACGAAATTTTTTATTTTGTTGCTATTTTTGCGACGAAAAAATAGTTTCGTCGCTAAAAATTTTAACTTTTTGCGACGAAATTTTTATTTCGTCGCAATTATGGCGATGAATTTTTTTATTTCGTCGCCCTTATAGCGACGAAATTTTTATTTCATTGCTATTTTTGCGACGAAAAAATAGTTTCGTCGCTAAAAATTTTAACTTTTTGCGACGAAATTTTTATTTCATCGCAATTATGGCGACGAATTTTTTTATTTCGTCGCCCTTATAGCGATGAAATTTTTATTTCGTTGCTATTTTTGCGATGAAAAAATAGTTTCGTCGCTAAAAATTTTAACTTTTTGCGACGAAATTTTTATTTTGTCGCAATTATGGCGATGAATTTTTTTATTTCGTCGCCCTTATAGCGACGAAATTTTTATTTCGTCGCCATTATAGCGACGAAATTTTTATTTCGTTGCAATTATAGCAACGAACATTTTTTTCGTCGCAATTATTGCAACGAAAATTTTGCGATAAATTTTGTTTGCGACGAAATCCGTTGCTAAGTTTTGCGACGAATTTCATTTTTGTCGTAAAAAATAAGAAAATATTTTTTTTTAATCACAATATTTAGCGACGAAATTATTTTTCGTTACAATTTTAGCGACGAAAATTTAAGCTCTTGCGACAAAATATTTTCGTTGCTAATACAGCACATACTTCGTCGTCTATGTTTACTATTTTTTGCGACGAAATAAAATCGTTTCGTCGCTAAAGTCTTTTGCTACGAGGCTTTTTCTACAAATTTTTAACGACGATATATTTCGTCGCAAATACTTTTAGCGACGAAAATATGATTTTTAGCGACGAAAAAATTTCGTCGCAAAAAATCAAATTTCTTATAGTGTGTTTACTTTGTCCATAGGCTTTGTCTTTCTTCTGTTACCCAATTGAGTATACTATGTCTTCATTTACTCTTTTGTTTTGTATTACTTTTTCTTACCTGCGTTACAAGTTTCTTATTTGCCGTGCGCTCCTCACTTTCATCAGTCCTCTTATACATGGGCAACTAGCAATTTTTGTACACTTATTTTTCATGTAATTCAATGCAGTTGTCTTTTAACCAAAATATATATATATATATATATATATATATATATATATATATATATATATATATATAAACACACACACACACACACATATACAGGTTGCGTTATTTATTTCTCCTTTGGGCTTACGGAATCAATCCCAATTAGCTGCTCTATTCTCTACTGAAATAATGTCAAACACACTTAAACCACTTGGAAATTGGTTTGATCCTCACTTGGGACATTAGCAAGCTTAATCAAACCTTCTTGAAATATTTCTATGCTTTATTTTCCCGACCAAGTAATTCAGTCAATTTTAACTGGCTGTGGGGTTCGCAAGTTTCTATGAGGATGAAAATATTTTGGTGGAAACTGGTGAATTTAAAACTTCCTTACAAAGTTGTTCGAGCAAGCCGTGGTATCCTTCTTGAAGATGCTCAATACTGCGATCTGTGTCCATCATATACCTAGGATTGTGAACGCGTAGCAGTCACTTGTTCTTGTGCTCAAACTTGTTGGCAGCAGTTATCTAATGAAAGCGGCCTGGGCTTCTTTCCTACCTTGCGTTTGCTGAACTCGTGGTTGCTTCGTATTATTGTCTACAGATAGCTGTACACATTGGAAGATCAAAAATTATGGATAGAGAGAGATTCAGCAACAATTATGAATCGGCTTACCAATCCTTCTTCCTCTAGATATATATATGTGGATGGCTTCCAGATGGACAACTAAAGTTACTCATGCACCGCGAGAAGGAAATCATGCAGAAGATTGTTTACATAGTTAAGGGCTTAGGCCTAGCTATGCTCTGTAACATGTATAACTTTCTCTATTTCTAGAATATTTTCTCCTCCACTTTTGTATCAAGAAAAAAGAAAAAAGGCTGCAAGACATTTGTACATCAATAGCCTTTCAACGGACATTGCGACTAGAAATGCTTCTGCAGTCTACGTCACCAAAGAGAGGACCACCATAAAAGTTATACGGTAACCATGCAACTTCTTTCATATGAGATCTGAATTGTAATAGCAACACTCTTGTAATAAAGCGATATATCGATTATTTTTTCGTAATTATATTTCCAATTTCGTTCTTCTTCACCCAATCACCCTCCTTTTGGGGCTATCCTGGTATTTTTGTTATTATATCTCTTTTAATATTGACGGTGCTTAAAAAAAAAAAACTCTCCAACCTAATCCTGCAATTCCTTATTTATCCTTACTCCTATCATTTCTAGAGTCACCACCTACAAAAATTTTAATATCCGTGAATATGTAAATTAAACCCCCTAAACAATGATATTGCTTATCGCTGCAACGCATTCATCCAGTCGTGTTCTTACCTCAAAAAAGATAATGCTGGTCTCTAAAACTTTAACTGGATGAAATTTACAAAAATCCTCATCATGGCCTTCATTAGGTTGTTCGAAAATATAAACAAAAGACTTACGGGTGACATTGTTATGGATTATATTAGACCTTATGAGAATTCTCAAGAACATTTGACCAATTAAAAAGGTTAGTTCCAAGTAAGTTTAGTGATAGACAATGACAATTTAGAACTAAACTAGCAGAATTATGACTTTCACCAAATCATTATTATCCTTCAATCCTATTGCTGTGAGACTCCAATCAAGTGCTAACGTGGCTAGAGTGAATGCTGTCCAGGATTCAAGATGCTGAAGGGGACTTATAAAAGAAGTCCACACTCCTTAAGAGTATCCTGACTGGGACGCTTCGATGCCTAAATTAATTGAAGCTCGAAAATACTAGAGGATAAGAAAAGAATAAAGAGAGAAATAGCTTTTATTATGAAAGTTCTCCCATCCAAAAATGTTCCTCACTTTAGAGTCTTCTTTATTCTTTTTTTTATTAGGAAGTTTAGCCGTAGTCTGGTAGTCAAAATTTATAGATTATTAGATTTGATTCTTTAGGCTATTGGACCGAATTTTAACCATTCATTGAGGAGAAAAATCTTCGAATTAAGGTTGTTTGTCGTGGATGCCATTGTAGGCTTCATCTATATGAAAAATTGAGTTGGTAATCTGAAATGGGTGCGAAGTCAAGATCCTGAACCCTAGTCTGATGTAATTTTACCAAGTCACTCTGAATGCACCCCAAAAAGAAAGTCCGTTTCGATTGGCAGATTTCCTCCATAACAAATCTCATTTACTAAATAGAATGAATTGCCACTCACGAAGTAAGGAAATAATACAGTAATATGGGCAACCATCCCCTTTTTCTGAAGCTGGAAGCAATCATCTCTTTTAGTACTCCAAATGTTTTCTTTTGATTAAATCACGTACCCAAGTTACAAGCCATGCGATGTGTTACCCAAAAAAACAAGCCATGTGATGTACCATACTCTGTTGTTGTGATAACATATACGATTTTTGACATATCAAAGCTTAAGTAGAATATTTAAAGCTAGAATGTATGGCAAAATTCATTATATATCAAAAAATGTTTAAAATAGGAATAATCAACAATAAGAATTTGTTGAATAAATCTTATATGGTTGGAACAAAATTTGATGGTTACAATCATTTTGCCAATGCACGCTTCCTCGATTCCTGAATGCTTAGCGACAGTTTAGTAATATGTCAAAGCCCAATTTATCAACTCGATCCAAGTTCATTGCAAACTTTTAATTAGCTATGCTGCATAGCTCCCATGTATACTTCTTAGGAGAGGACTCTCTGCTTGGTTAAATTGCACATTTGTTGTACCAGTTGATCCAAGTTCATTGCAAACTTTTAATTAGCCATGCTCCATAGCTCCTATATATACTTCTAAACCGCAATTAAAAAAAGGATTCTCTCATCAATCAAACCGCACATTTGTCATACCACTTGAATAAAGTTTAATTGCTAACTTTAAAGCAGTCACGCTGTATATCTCCTAAGAGTAATTCTTTGTGCACCGCCTGCGGTGTAGAAAATCTAACGTGGAGTGCACCGCTTCCTCCAATCGGACCATATAGCCATCACTTTTCGATGCATATTTAATGCCTGCAGGTTGGTGTTTTTGTTTAAAAATTTTATATAACGAAAATAACTCTATCCAAAATTATGATATTCCTTCACAAAAAACCTCTTATGATTTTCTGATATCTTGTATTACTTCCTGTGAGTGACTTTCTATAAATATATATAACTTCCTGTGAATATATATGACTTTCTTTGAACATATATGATTTCCTATGATATGTTCACAAGAAGTCATATATGTTGATCGGAAGTTATATATATTCACAGGAAGTCATATATGCTCAAAGAAAATAACAGGAAGTCATATATGTTCACAGAAAATCATATATATTTAAATGAAGTCATATATATTTACACGAAGTCATATGACAGGAAGTCATATATATTCACAGAAAGTCATACAAAATATCAGAAAACCATGAAAGATATTTTCATCAAACAATTTTTAAATAAAAACACCAACCTGCAAATATTAAATGTGCATCGAAAAGCGGTGGCTATGTGGTCCAATCAGAGAAAGTGGTGCATTCCATGTCAGATTTTCTATATCGTAAATGGTGTACAAAAAATTTCTCTCTCCTATATGTACTTCCATAGAGCAACTAAAAAGAGGATTCTCTAATCAGCTAGACTGCACATTTGTCACACCACTCGATCCAAGTTTAATTGCTAACTTTTAATTAGTTATGCTGCAAGCTCCTATATATGCCTCTGAAGAGCAACTTGAAAAAAAAGAGACTTTGGTCGGTTAAAATGCATATTTATCGTTCCTCATTTCTCTTGTTGGCTGAATTATCATACTTTAACAAAAATCATTTATAATCTATAAAACAAGCTAATCATTCTATAAAAGAACATGCTTCTATATGTATATGAATTTTAATTATTTACAGTACGTGTTTTACATAATCGAGAGCTATACAGTCCTGAATAGCAACCACATCATCCTTCTCGGAGACGAATAGCTATTACTCATCTCATATGTGCCATGTTCCATGCCAAATACGAGACATGCTTGATGAATAATAGTTGTCCATCTTCGAGATGGATGACATGGTGGCTATCCAAAATAGGGTAGCTTTTCATGGTGCAAAACACGTACCCAAAAGGATCTAAATCCCATAAACATACACCACATATTACCTTCTACCAAAAAAAAAACAAAAAAAAAAAAAAATACACCACATATTACCTACCGCTCACATTTTCTACAACATCTTATATGTTTAAGCAGCTAAGCCATCCTCCTCCCTAATCCCCTAATTAATTACGTGATGCTCACAACTGGGTCTAATGACAAAGTGGGCACAACATCAGTCCATTCTCGTTGCACTTGCCGCACCTCAGCACCCCCTTTCCGTCCTCCGCCACCACCTTGCAGCTCCCATTGCACTCCAAGCACGGCACGAACCTCGCCCCGCCGCATCCCTTGCACTCCCTCCACCCTCCTCTCCCCCTCTCCCCTCTCGCCGCCATCCAACATAGCATCTCCCTCAGCTTCCCGGTCTCCCCAAGCTCCGCCACCTCCTTCACCCCTCCTACGTACCTCCCCCTTATGAACAACCTCGGCACCGCCGCCCCCTCGCCGACCAGCTCCCTCACCTCCTTCAAGTAATCTCCGTGAAGCGACACGTCGCGTTCCTCCACCACCACCCCAACCTCCACCGCATGCACCTCCACCGCCCGCCGCACCCACTCGCAGTCCTCGAACGTCCGCCGCACCCCATGCAGCGTCGTCGTGTAAAGAACCACGCCGTCGCCATTCCCCGACGGGCAGCGTTCAGGATAGCCCTCCAAAGGGTCTCGCCGCCGCCGCCACCGGGCAGTGGCGGTGAGATCGCCACTGGCCTTCTTGCTCTCCCTCTCCTGACGGTCGCGAATTATGAAGCTGTTCTCCTTCACCGGCTTGAAGCCCGCAAGCTCAAGCGAGGGCGGACGGGGTGGCGACAGGGATCGAGGAGGGGAGAAGGGTGGATTCTTTTTGTTGGTTGAGGAGGAAAGCTGGGCGGCGAGCTCTTCGAGGGTGTGGAGGGAGCTGGTCTTCTGGGGAGGACTCTTGCGATCAGAGGAGGGAGGGGGGAGTTGAGGGCGATTGGTTTTAGAAGGGAGAGGAGGAGGTTGGTGAAGAGAGGGCTTGAGGTCTTCTAAGGCTTTGCTGACCTCGGACCAAGAGTGTGGAGAGAACTCGTAGGATTCGATTTTCTCAAGGATAGGAAGGGGCAGGGGCGTGATGGTCTTCTTCTCTTGCTGCTGCTGCTTGGGGTCTTCTTCTGTTATGGTGGTGATAAGCCAGGGCTCTTGGATGGCGCTGACATCGAAAATGGAGATGCTGGTGGGTGGAGGGCGGTAGACGTCTGCCGCGACCGCCGCTTCCACGCGCTTCGAGCTCGCACATCCCATGCTTTCCTTCTCCGTGTCACACCCTCAAGGCTGGATGCTGGCGGCTGCCACAGGAGGAAAGAGATGGATACATAGATACAGAGAGAGAGACGGGGGATGGGAGAGATTGTGGTGAAGGAGGAAGTGAGAAATTGAGTGGCTGTGCACGGGTCAAGAGAATCCCAGTTGATGTTTGATAAGAGCCAGTAGAGACGGAATTTGTTCCTTCTTGATTTTTTTTTTTTTTTCTTTGGCCTCATCTTTCTGTGGTGTTATATGGCCTTAACAGGCCGTAGCCTCTAGTTGATGACTGGATATAGGCATCCCACATGGACGAACGGAGAACTAATTATCCTCACTTTTTTTTTATTATTATTATTACGTCAATCGCTGAGGGGAGCTCAAGCCAATTGCCACTGGACTACCACCGCAACCAATTACCCTTCCGCCCGATTACCTTTTTTTTATTCTTTTTTTTTTTTAACTCCTATTTCCTCTCTAAACATATTGAGAGAGACAATTTCATTCGTATGCTAAGGAAAAAAAAAATAAAAATAAAAAAACTAACCACAAGTTACCATTTTATCTATTTTAGACACATTAAGAAAGTAATTTTATTCTTATAAGAACAAATTGAAATCATACACCATACACAACCTTTCACACTTCTCACGAACAAAAATCTTTTATCCCATGAAATATATCTCATCTCCTAAAACAATATTTGAAAAAGCTTCACTCATCCATTCCAAATTTATTCCATTACAAAACATGGTCTTCGTGTGTTTAAAAAAAAAAAAAAAAAAAAAAAAAGAAGCAGTTAGACAGGATAACTTCATCCGACCCGATGAAATAAAATGATTTTGAAATAAAATTATTTGAACTGGAATAAAATTTTATCCTATTATCTGGGACTTATCATGCTCCAAGTTTATTCTGCAACCAAACTTACCCTTTCCATTTCTAGTATAAAAAAATAATTATACAGGACAACTTGCCCTTACCCGGATCCAAAATACGGAATAGTTTCACCCCAAAAACCCCCCACAAAAATATTAGTGGCTCTTTTTGATAGACTGTAAATTTTAATAGCCCTTTTTAAATCATAATAAATATTAGAGGAGCTCCTATGCCTAAATAAGATCCAATTTCTCCAATCCATAGGCATTAGCTATCAAAGGATGAGCTCCTACACCCCAATTAGATGCTAAGCCCGTGAGAAAATATTCATTGCAACCGTGATACGACGTCAAACTTGTTACAACCTAATGAGAGCGCCTACATTTCATCAAGTACCATGTATTTCACTAATTCCCATGAATGAAGCCTCACATTAGCCATCGATTTCCAACTTTTAATTGAATTATGACAACTTTGACGTAGTTGCAATGAATATCTTCTCCCAATCCACACAACCAATGGTGCCACCACGACGGTTTTATGCCCCCAAAAGTCCTCAAAATAGCCAACATATAGCCACATCTTATCTCTTCACATCCAAGAAATAAAATTCAAATAAACAACAAGCTTCACTAATGACAAAAGACATTTAAAAATGAAAGAAAAAATTTACAAAAAACCTCCTCAACTTTCATTTAGTTTCACTGGCTTGCCTGATCTTGCCTTTTACCTCCATCAATAAAATTATATCACATAATAATCATATGAAACTATCATTTTATAAAATGATCAAACTATTCTTAACATCAATTGCTCAATTGCTAATAGGATGTTGTTTAGCACCAAGATGCTCCAAAATATATAAATTATCACACAACCCATGGTGATTAATTTTCAATTACCATTATTTGTACATCCAAAAAACCCCAAGTTAAATAGAAAGGAAGAAATCCTAAATCAAGTGGGCGAAGAAAAGAAGGAATATGAAAAAAAAGAGGAAACCATAGAGGTATTTCAATCAAATTCTTTCACTTTACCGTCCTCCTAAAAATAAAGCAAAGGAGAAGCACATAAAGAAAAAAAACACACACTTACACCAAACTTCTCTTCTTTCCACCTTCATCTCTCTCCTATCCTCCTGAAAACATGGCAAATGAAGTAACAACATAGAGGGAAAACAGAGAGGGAGAGAGGAGATTAGAGAGAGAGAGAGAGAGAGAGAGAGAGAGAGAGAGAGGAGGGGGGAAGACATCAAGGGGGAGAGTTTGTCAATACAGAGGGAGAGAATAACAAGAGGAGGCAAAGAAGACGATACTTGATCGTAACAAAGATATTCTTAAAGCTACAGATGTTGGGGAACTACAAGCTACCCAACCGCTGCCCATTGCCCAAGCTTTAATATCACTCACTCTCATACGATAGATCTCATCCATTCCTCTAATTTTTCCTTTATTTCCCCCTCCGACTTTTGTGTTTATTGTGATTCAAAAAGAACGAAGATGTTATAACACTTGGTGGTCAGTGGATCATGGTAAAATTTTGGTTTTGATGCTAAACTAGATCTCTTTCCCCAATCCCCTACTTATTTGTTCTGGTGACGTTTCATAAGTTTTTAAAGCTTCCAACTTTTCTTAAAAAAGAAATAGAATGTGAATGCAATTTCCTTTATTTTTTTTGTGAAAATGAGAAGAATGATATTCTCTTGTTGCTTTTATTGGTGGAGTACTTGATTTAAAATTCATTTTTCTAAAAAAAAAATTCAAAAAAAAATATTATCGGCCAAAAGATATATGAAGCTCCTTTACTGCTTAATGAAATGCATAGAGCTTGTTGGATGCTCGCCGCGGAGCTACATTTGTTCTCATAAGAAGACGATCACTTTAGAATACCTTAAAAATTTAAAAAATTAATTTGATATTTCTTAAGATATAAATAAAACTAAACTAAAATTAAGATGATGTTCTCCTAATTTTTTAAAAAAATAATATAAAAAATAATATACCAGTACTCTATCTTATGGGATCAAGAACTCATCAGATTTTATCATATTCAACAACCAACACGGAAACCAAGCTGGACTGCCGGTATCATCCGCGCATCACATTGGATTTGACAAGGACATCATCTTAATGGCCACAAAATCTTTGCAGCATATCTAATTTTGTCTTTTTCATTATTTTATTTTGAAAGGCAGGTCAAGCCTTCAAGCTTTAAAAAAATAAAAACGGAAAAATGTTGAAGAGCTGATAAAAGCCAATATGGTGACCACACAAGAAGCATTCACCTTTCAAACACGTGACGGGAGTTACCAAAACAGGTTATAAATTTTTTTTGTTTTTTTAAGAAAACAAGTTATAAAGTTTTCAGCCGTACAAGAGCTTAAAATCTGGCGGCCACCATAAAAAACCATCGGTAAGCTCATATCAATCGAGAAATTACCATGAAACCCGACAACAGCCGGTAAAAACGTTAAATTTTCATGCAGCCAGAATGAGATACATAAAAAACCAGATAAAGAATGAGATAAACCATCTAAAGCCCTATTTTGAATTGTTGTTACTGGTGGAACTTATGGTTGCAGAAGTTTAAATAGTACAGCATTTGGGTAAAAGCTATTTGGTGCCGGATGACTATATTTCTAAAGTATACATCAACTTACTCACAAAATTAAGAAAGCACCTGTAGAATGACAAAATGACAATACATAGTATAATATATTATTATATATTAAGATATTATTATATAGTACAATATTACAATGTATATAAAATAACAATATATTATATTATACTATTAAACAAAGCCTAAATGGTAAAACTACTTGACAGTATAATACTATAATGTATGTAGCATAATAATATATTATATTATACCATCAAACAAGGTCTAAGTGGTAAAATTAATTGTGTTGTACCTCATCATTTAAGCTAAACAAAATTACTTTCGTATTTGTGTGTTCTGGTAAACATAAGCAGTGGTACATACTCTCTTGGCTTTTGGTAGAACAATAATAGATAGATACTCTCTCATCACTGTTTAAGGCATTACAACTAAATAAATATAGTCAATACTCATCGTAAAGAGGTCGAATTCAAGCCGGGATCCAAGTCATACCCCACCACAACTTGATAAGGAAAAAAACAACTTTGGATTCAGATCAGATCCAGATCCATCAAATGAACAAAATCCAAACTCAAATCAAATCATAATATATGGATTTTGAGATTCAATTTAGTGCATGATTTAAATAGACCAACCAGCCAAAAGTCAACAAATTTCCAAAATTGAAATGACCTACCCCCAGTCTTGAACTTCTGGCGGATTGCAACGAGAAAGGAACACAACATTAAAAAAAAAAAAAAGGAATGATGGAGCTTATTAAAAAGAACCAATCACCTATATGTATATTTAGTTTGATTGAAACGCATTCAAAATATAAATGTTGGCAGATATTGTAGAATTGAAATAGAAGTGCGTCAGCACAAGTCTCGTAGCCATCCATACATTCCAAGAATGAAAAGCCTTTTCAAGATTAAAGCTTCCATACCATCTGACATTGCTGACCTAGCCACCCAACTTCCTCATGCTCTGGGAAGGTGTCACCTTCTACATTAGCTACCGGCCTTCGGCACCAGGATAGCTGCAGCTCCATGAGCCCGCTTCCCTCCCCATCAACTTTGGTATATCGAGCACCCCTCCACATGGCCAGGGAAAGTAAATTTTGATGGTTCACTTGGTGATGACCAAGATAGAGATGGAATCACGGCCCGAAATCACTAGAGTTCGCTCCTACTAGCAGATTCAAAATTATTTCATGCATTTTCCCACTCCGACCCTATCTCTGAACCACCAGCTGCTTCAGAGTGGTACTTGGCAGCCATTTATACTTTAAAATGTTCCACGATCGCTACGCTGCCTGGATATTCAGGTTGTATCCAACCTCCAGAGCCTTCCAATATACTACCTTCCGGTTCCACTTCATCCTAACCGGGACCCTATAGCTGTCGTCCATGCACCGAAAAAATAGAAAAAACAGAAAAAGGGGAACCTCTCCTCCGTTCAATGAAGGATTTTAAATAAAAGTTCCAGGTCATCTAGATGATTTTGTTTTTAATATACCTAAGGTAGAAATGGATTCAAGCAAAAGCCTGAAAGTTGACTTAAACATTTACTTAAATACATGAACTTAGCCTGCCGCGTCTTCCCAGCAGCATCTTACCCATCGTTTCATGGTCTAAACAATAATAAAGGACTATACCTTTAAAGAATAAGTTGGCAGGTAAATTTATAAATTGCCCTTAGTTAGAAAAAGGAGCTTGAGTTTTTTAATGGCAACTCTGTTTACTGAATCATCATTGTCCATTCTAAATCACAAGACTCCAACTTGCATATTCCATTCACTCTACATGAATACGCCTAGGTCGTATACCCAGAACTAGGAAATATGCATTTGCAAAAGCAGAGGGGAAATACACAGGTAATTTTACTCCCTTCTACCATAGCGTGGTTTGCGATATATAGAAGATAAATTTCATAAAATCAATAATGTAAAATACTGCTCAGGGTCAAGCTCATGGTCTAAGAAGGCTTCAATGTCCTCAAATGGGTCCTAAGCCCCATCCTCATGGTTAAGTAAATCTAGGTGTTCTCGACTAACCTAACATCCAAGAACAGGGCTTGAAGAATTGGGGCAATTGTGGAATAGAGGTGCAAAAAGTCATCATGGTGGCATTAGCAGCATTAAAGACCTAGATAGCATAATTATGACAATTTTCTGAAGAATGTAAAAGGGAATCAGTAGTAAACCAAATATCTCCAGAAACAAAAATCTTGAAGCAAAAGGCTCTCAAAAACACTCAAACCAACTTAGTGTTACAGAGCATATAAGCAATCAGAAGAATTCAAGCAGTGCAAATATGAATTATATATGTTTCAGCCTAATATATGATCCAAATCCCTTCAATTTTTCACTATTTACACTTACACCCCCAAAACCTTTTTTTTTTCAATTAGATCCAAAAACTTAGGATTTGATTGCGACATCCATCTCCACTAGGAATTGTGTGCACATGATGGTCACGTAACATAACTTAAACATAATATTCCATAAATACCCTTTGTTATTTGTTTGCTGAAAAATGAGATCACGTGACCATCTTGTGACTCCTTCCATTCCTCTTTCTTTTTGCTTGCTGAGAGTTATCTGTAGGAGGCAAGAATTCCTTTCTTCTTCTTGAGTATAGATCTTCCTCTCTATATCATACTAAATTTTTTTTTATTTGATGATAAAGTGGGTAAGATAAAAGGTTTTCTTATCATGTTATTGACGGTCATCCAATAGGAGGTGATGGTTCTTCTTCTTGAGCATGGATCTTCCTCACGATCCACTTCCTTCTTTTTTTTTTATTTGATGATAAAATGGGTTAGTAACATAGGAGGTTTTATTGTTATGTTATTGACAATTCTCTATTCCCTCTTGCTATCTTTTTACCTCTCTTTTTACTTCTACCAAGGCCGTGGGAAAGGATTTCTAGAAAGAAAGAGTTGAGATATCTCTATTTTGATCTCTCAACCTTTTTCTCACTAATAGACCCAATTATACCATGATCTCATTCTCTAACTTTATTCATCAACATCTTTTTTTTTCCCCCTATAGAAAAACCCTAGTTACCATCTTCAAGCTCCCATATAATCTCATTAGATCTCAAAGACGTGCACTCACCTTTCAATAAATATCCCTGATAAAAGGGATCAAATTTTTGTCACGTATAGATTACCACCACCTAAGAATTTACCAAATATCAACCTCCCCATGATATTTGCTTGACCTTCTCTATCCGAAAAATAAGCATAGAGCCCACCATTTTTTTTACCATCTCTCTCTTCCCTTTTTCATAATAAACATAGTAATCTGACATGGGATTCATTTTCCCATGCCAGATTACCTCCAACCAAACGGGCCCTAAGGGTAGAAGCGTTCTTCCAAAGGTAAACATGGATCATCGGAGCACAAAACTATCACAACCATTAATACTCATGGTTTTCCAAGGTTTGTAGCATGCTGATGCAGTCTATCAGAACAGTACAAACAAAACTACATAGATTCACGGGCATTATCATCAAAAGCAGCTCAATATATCCATGAAACAGTGATTGCTATTTTCATTCAAATGTGGAGAAAGCTTTATCCTTTTTTTTTTAACGCCAGTAACTAAAAGCCACAAGCACACAGCATATAACTCAGTCATGTAATTTCATTTTTCCTATAGTTTTCTTGCATCAAATTTAAGCTCAAGGTCCAGTATAGTGGAAGAACAGTTTTGAGTTTTTGTTGAGCATATATTGATTAAAAATGAATTTTTTCTGAGAATAAGACAGGTCTTCGAATTGTTTGTACAATCCAAGAAGGAAGTCCAGATATTAAGAAAATATATAATTTATCTTGTTATGGTGTTAATGTTCGTCCCGGAATTGTTTGAGTCCAATAGTGTTGAAAAGTCTCAGTGTCATTACCTCCAAGTTGAAAGTCCTTTCAGACTAGCAAACATAACTCTTAAACTGTCACTGGGCAACGTATCTTTATATAGGGGTCCAACTGAATTAACAAACCTTGAGTAATGCTAATGATCTCAATTCTTCTGCGATGGATTTCATAAAATTCTCCTCTAATACTCTTTTTTATCCCCTTCATGATCTTCCTCTTCAACTGCTCAACAAATCACCTAACACCACTCAATTGTTTGCAACTTTGCATCATAAAATATCATAGATTTTACACACACAAACTATAATTTGAAGAGGGGCATAGGGTTGTGTTCCTCCATATTCAACCCTCCACATTCAACCAAAAACGATATAACAAAGTTGAAGTGCTCATAAGAAAGGGGGAAGAGAGAATAAAAAGGAAATAGAGTTTATGTTGTGAAGAAACAACAAGTGTTCTAAAGTATACCAAAAATATATATATACATCAATGCCATACTCAAGTATACTAATAGGAGCTCTGATCTCCACCATGGCACAATAAAGATTTGGGAGCATGGTTATCGTTCTACAGAACTCTCCTATATTTCTAGGCTAGAACTTCTATGAGATGGTAGAAGATGCAAAGGGTTTTATTAAGCATCACTGCTGACCGGTCAATAAATGTCATGGTCCTATGTGAGAGTTGTTTTGGGTATTTCACCAGAGATTGTCCAACGTAAGAGTTAATGGAAGCACATACTAATTTTAGTTGTATTTTTCAAAGGAAAAATGGTTCTACTATTTCAGAATCAACTATTTCAGAATCAACGCTCCATCTACCATTTTCCTACTCTCACTTCCTTTTACTGGTTATTTTCTCCCATCATCTCCCCTTCTCTACACATCTCTACTTTACTCCCTTTCGTTCCCTCTACTTTACTCCCTTTCGTTCCCTCCCTTCAGCATCACGTCCCTTCCTTTTATGTACTCATTGTGTTCTCCCTTTACATGATGAGATTCTACCATCATCATTGTTGCTCATCAAAGTTCTTGGTCATCTAATTACTACTTCCCAATCCAAAGATAGAAGGATTTATCAAAAATAATAAACATTATTTACCACACTAAAATGCAAGAAAGGTCAAGCTAAAAAACCAATGGAAGACATAAACATCCATGAAAATTAAGATGGGATCTTAACAGTAATGATACATTAAATCAAGACCAACCAAGATTTTTCGAAGTATCAAATCAAAATACTAGGAATCAAGGCATACCATGTGATGAACTATCCATATTTGCAGCATATACGGAACTATGAATAACATGGTGAACATTGATCGTAGTTTGGATTGGTCCAAGGTGGAAGGATCTGAATATTACTTGCACCATGTAGGTAATGATTCACTTCACACGACCTTGACAAACCTTTGAGCAATAAGGTTGTTCATCTTTGTTGACTGGGTCTTATACCAGCAGTCACACCCCTCTGCTTTATAACCAGAGATTCAGTGTTTTCTTGGATGGTGGTGCATCCTCAAAAGTCTGTACCTGGGTAATCAATGAGGATGGATCTCTCTCTCTCTCTCAAAAAAAAAAAAAAGGAAGAAGAAGAAGAAGAAGAAGAAGAAGAAGAGGTAGTACATCTGAAATTCATCTTCAGATGCATGGTTCAATTTCAATCAAAGCAAAAGAATATTAATGTTCTATGTCAGTCATCAACTGAAATATGGAATGAAATATTCAATTTTTAGTGCAGGTATAAAATTACACAATGCCTGGCATTTCCAAATACCAAGATTCTGCTAAGCTTAAGAACCAAAAGAGAAGGAAATAATGACCAAACGACATATCCTAATATCATTAGGATGAAGAGGAAACCCATAACCTTAGATTTCTACCTAACTTGATAGTTCCATCCTTCATTTATACAAGAGGTGAATATAAAACATGAGGTGAATATAAAACATGATTTAATCATTATAAAATCACTGAAAAATGAATAAAAATAATGGCAGGTTTAAGATACACAAGTAAAACAATAATCAAGAATATATTTCCATTTAGAAACAATGAAAAATTTCTGCCTATCATGCTACCTATCATGCATCTTCCTAGATTGTACAATGGTCCTATCTGTCTCAAAAATTGAATGCAAATGACGGCAGGTTTAAGATACACAATTGAAACAATAATAAAGGATATATTTCCATTTAGAGAAATAATGAAAAAAAAATTCTTACTATCATGCATCTTCCTAGATTGTACAATCAGTCCTTCCTGCTGGGACTGATAGCAAGAGGACTTGTATGTTTTATACAGCACATGCAAGTGCTAGAAAGCTAAATGTACATGTACATCCACAAAAGGTTTTGCAAGTATCATGAGTCATAATTATGCCCTATATTGCAATTTGCAAGCATCATGACCCATACACACACCCTGTATTTTCAAACCTTTGGGAGAAAACGAACAATATAACTTAAATATTAATAACAACAAGGTAACACCATTCATCTATACACCCTATATTGTACTTAATAACTTGGCAATGAATGTTGAATGGTTTTAAACTCCTTGTACGGAGAATAGGATAGGTTAAGCTTTCCAAAGCGAACAATGTAGAAAGTGCTTGGTGTTGCTTCTTCTTTGTAAAAAGATTAGGAGAAGCCAGAAGATACATGCTCCAGCTTCTCCTAAAAGCGCCTTTTTCTAATTCTTCACATAGTGCCTTTTCGCTTTAAAAGCCATAAAAGCACTTCTTTTAAGGCAATGCCAAACACACCCATAAAAGCACTTCTAGCTGGAGCCAACAAATTATTGCTGGGCAGTATATAAGACCATCAATGGAACTGGAACAACTTATGTATGCATAAGACGTGGACCCCGCACGCGCGAGAGAGAGAGAGAGGAGGAGGAGGAGGAGAAGCGAAGAAGCAAACTCAAGGAGACATGTTGAGTTCAAATGTCACATGTAAACACCAAGCTTGTCCTCCAGTTAACACATGGTCATAGTTCTAATGGAAGTAAAAAGGTTAAAATTGAAGTTTAAATGAATGTGACGTGAACTTGAAGTTACACCTACCACCCTTAATGACAAGTCCTTGTTGATGTTGGTGCTCGATTATTTTCTGAGAGTAGATTAACAAAGAGCAATGCAATAATCTAACAATGCAATGATAATGAACCTAAAGATTGTTATGCAATTTGCAGCATTGTGAATAGGAATCATGTCTCAAGTTACTCCAAATTAAGAAAATTGACCACTCATCAGTACGCTAGAGCAAATTTCATGCAGAACGAACCTGGGGAATACACCTTCAATGCTATCCCAGAATACCAAAGCTACTATCTGCCACATAAGGAAAGTCGACAAGCATAAAAGAACAAGGACTCCTGGATAACGACACAGCAGCACTGATAAGGACACAACAGCAACATGGAAAATTGCTTTCACTACAGAAAAAGATCCTGGATAGAAAAGCCCTTCAAAGTATAACAGAAGTAATGATCAAAAGATCCCAAAGCAAAGTTAATCTATAGGCTTACTTCATGGGACTGTATTGATTGTCCAAATGCTGAATATTTGTAACATTCTGTGAAAAACATCTATGAGATGAAGGTTATGTCACCTATGTAACGTTCGTACCTTGGGTTCTCAGTAAAATGAGCGCTCATCACAGATTTACATTTAGCAGGAAAACAAGCCAAAGCATGTGATGAAGCCTTACTTACATAGGGATATGAACTGTTATACTACAATCACAACTAAGTTCAAGTTATTAAACTTCAGTGAAATTCCCTAGTAACTAAAACTTAAAGCTGAACCAAATCAAGGTGGTTCCACTTATTGTATAATGGTATAGACCAACTAGAATGTACTGGATTTGCTATGATAAATGAATAATGAAGCTGCACATTTCCAAAAGCTAATATTACTCCAGTAACCTTGGAGAACATTGGAGTCTGATATAGAATGGCTCAGTGCCTAAGATATAGCAAAGCCAGTTTGAAATGTTAAATGATTGTCAAGACACTACAAAATGAGCATAAGAGACATGATGGTGTTGATATGTGTATGTGTAAAATCAGTAGAACTCTGCAATTTACCTAGGTAACATATATCCTGCATAATTTTGTGCGACTTAGTTCTCCTGTTTACCCTTGATATCCTAAAATCATCAAGACAACAATATGCGTCCTAGCCTGAAATTGCCGAAGGTTATCCAGTCAAGAAACTCCCATAAGTTTGCAGAGCCAACTCAAGCTAGTTAGTCAAAGATGTTCAGATTTTTCTAAGAATCAGTAAGATCACCAGAGTTCTTTTTTTTCCTCCATAAAAATGGAACATTATAAAACTGAAGAACCTCAAGAGGCACTAAAGCTTGTCACTACAAGTAGATAAAAACACTATCACATAAGACCCATAGTGAACCAAAGCTTTTCATTTACACAATCGATCAAGTTCCTCACTTGTCAATCACCTAATTTAGCAAGTCGATCATATAATTGAGGCAAGAGACAAAGCATCTAAGTTGATATCAGTTTCTGGTATAGTAGAAAACGCTTGTGAATATGATCAACCAAAAATTAATGGGGCAGAAGAGCTCCACTCACATGGAGGACACATAGAAAACATTCAGTCTGCAACTTGGTGAGCTTCCTAGTCCCTATGTGAAGCTTGGAAAGTACAAGAACTGCCAATGAACAAAATAGAACTAATAATTAACAAAAGAAGTTGCTCAACATAGGAGAACAAAGTCAAGAAACACCACCATATATAAAACTACATACATCCAAATGACAATAATTATTTGAACAAGCATCTTACACTTTCTTTTAGCTGTAAGATAATAGAAATGAAAAATGAACATACAACAATAAAAGGAGGAGGAATCCTAAACAAATGAGAAAACAAAGACAAGAAAGGATGGCATCAAACTTAAGACCAAAAAATCTTCATCGAAGCATTTTGCACTCATCCAGCCCCAGGCATATAACAAGATAATCCTCCCAAATTTCAGCAATTTACACCTAAGCTTATCCTGTTCAGAGAACGGACTAAATTGTTTCCCGCAATTAATTCACCAAATAAAATAAGGAAGGAGACCCCATTTGAATTTAAAGCCAACAAGGGCCCATTTATTTCCATACTAAAGCAATTGGTCAAATACTTTGAGAGAAATCCAGGGTTACCATAGCAGCCCAAGATGATATGATGGCACCACTACATTTCTTCAAAACTCAATGCATAAGAAAACAAACCAAGCAAGAACATGCACTGCTTATCAGATTACAGGGATTCCAAAATACCTTATTAAAGTCAAATCCCGACATCTGGTCAGGAAGCAAAAAAGCCCAGAAACCCCTAAACGAAGTAACTCTTAGACCCACGAACAGTGTCTTGTCATTGAGCACAAGGATACCAAAGCCATGTAGGGTTTCAAAATTTTAGCATGGAGAATAATGGTCTTAACTCAAAGCATTGAAAAATTATAGTATCGGTCCTAAAGGTCCTCTCAAAAAAAAAAAAAAATGTTTGGGGAGGGTGGAGACCTCCAGTAGCAGTGTTGTGCATCTCTCAGATAATTTTCCTTGGACAATATAAAAACAAACCTTCCCTCCAAAGGTCATGAGCCATTCAAACCAATAAAAATAGCAAGAGTATTTGAACATTACAATGAAAAGGTTTGGAGAGAACAGAACTCTATAAGAGGGTAAAAGCATGTAGAGCAACATGATATGATCAATAGTATCAAAATTTCAAACAAGCCTGGATCTCTTGGCAGCTCGGGACTCTTTTATTAAAAATTTAAAAAAATAATAAAAAAAAAGAGAGAGAAAGAAAGAAAGAAGAAAGAATAGCTTAACTGAAACTCGGTCTAGATCAAGGTATCCTGAACCGGTATCGCCAGATGTATCGGTCGACCGACGGTATGGATCGGTACAGTTCGGTACCGTACAGAACCAAGACGAACCGACGAAGGCAAGCGGATCCGAACTGAAAGAAGAAAAAGAGAGAGAGAAATAGAGAGAGAGGAAGAAAGAAAAAGAGGGAGGGGAAAGAGCCGGCGGGGCCGCCGGACGGCCTCCGGCTCGCCGCCGAAGGGTGCAGTCCACGCACGCGGCGCCACGGACGCGAAACAGGGGCGACGCCCCTGTTTCACGAGTTTTTTTTAAAAAATCTAGTTTTAAGTGAAGTCAGCAAATAGTTTACCGGCTTCACAATTTTTGATTTTTTTTTTAAAAAATCTCTGAAGCCGACAATCCAGTTAAAAAAATTCCTGAAGTTGGCAACTGGATTGCCGACTTCATCAGTTTAAAACCAAAAAAAAAAAACGAAAACAGACGATGGCCTGTTTCGAAAAAGAAGAAGGGGGCAAAGCCGCGGAGGGGCTCCGCCCGCTCAACCGCCCTCAGGCCGTCGGCGTCGGCTCGCCGACCACTCGGGGCCTCGCGACGGAGACGCCGTCCGTCGGGTAGGTCCCCCCTCCTCCCGAGCGCTCTCTCTCTCTCCTTACTATCTTGAAAGCCCTATTGGGCGATACGGGGCCCGGAAGCCTCCGACGGCCGCAGCCGGGCACCGTCGGCCTCCAGCGGCTCCCATCTCCCTCCCTCTCCTCCTCTCTCTCTCTCTCTTTCTCACTTTCTCTCTTTTTCGTACCGTCGGTGTACCGAATTTACCGACCGAATCATGCCGGTTCTCCGCCAATCTAATAATACAATACGGAATGTACCGGCCGGTTCGACACGATATGGGAAACCCTGGTCTGGATCATAGATGCATTGGAGGCCTCCTATTTAATGAAAGCAAGTTTAACAAGCATAGCACCAATGTGCATAGTTTCAAAAATCTGGAAGGCAACAACACTCATACCAGAATTTGTCATGCAATAACCCTTTCATGAAAGTACATTATTTCTAATTCTGATGCATGCAATATCCATGAAAATGAGAGAAACAAGCATATAATATCTCAAAAAAAGAGTTCAACATAACCAAATGTCAACGCTGCTTCTTGTACAAAAGGTTTAAACATTATCTGGTTCTCCGGTTCACTGCATGTCACAAAAGATACATCAACTAGGTTAACTAAATTAAGTGTTCATTTCAAATTGGTTGACTCCTTTCTGGAAAGATCTGGTGTCTTCAAAAATTAAAAGATCCTAGTAGTGTCCCACTGAAAATTTGAACCTTAAAGTCTCTAATCTGCAAAACTATGTTCTTGCTCTTGTCACGCTTCTTGCCTTCAGCTGAGGGTGTAAATATGTGACAGCACAAATGAAAATACACAGATTAGATACATACGCAGCCCAAGCTCCAGAAAATAATAAGAACTACAAAAAAATGTAACATGATTACAGCAGTAACAAGTTTGTATATTAACAAAATGGAGCATTCAAAGTGTCTCCTGCAAACAGAAAGAGTTCAGAGGAAAAAACAAACAAGACCTGTTGTGAGAGAAGGATAGGAGATCACCTTCTGCAGTTGGTAAATCAAGGTCCACCTGATTCACTGAGTACAAAGGCCTGGAGAAGACTCTGGGCAGCATGAGTCTGCTCAGGCGTTCCAGATATTATAATCACAGCCTCTTTTGCTTCAGGTCTAGGTTCAGTAATGGTAATTTTTGCCTCCGAGATCTGAGAAAGTGACACATGTAATTTTGCAAGTATCAAGGATATGATTTCATGCATAATCAGCAGAAATCTCAAGGCAAACCTCACGAATTCGTCTTAGACAGCCACCATCATCCCCATATATGGAAGGTACAAGAGATCGAGGAACAACAACATCTACAGTTGTGTTTGTAATGACAGCAGGCTGACTTCCACTGTATAATAAACAAGAAATCCCATGACTGGTGAGTTAGTCCAATTATGCTAAAATGTTAACCAAAATAAATAGTGGGGGGAGTAACTAACCCAGCAAATCCTCCAATTCTTCTTTGTGGGGCTCCTCCTGGGTACTCGGGCATAGGAATGGGACCACCACTTTCCCTCATACCCTAAGGCAGTTCCATCAGCAGGATTGATTTATTATAAAGAAAAAAGGCAGAAAAAAAGTCTAACTTGTAGAGCTTGTTCTTCATACAGAATTAAAATGTGGAATTAGATATCATTTCATAGAACAAAAAAAGATTGACAATCAACCATAATTTATGATAAGCAAACTCTATGAACGAGGAAAGACAATTAGATAAATAGATCCAAAGCATTCTGGTTAGTAATTAATCCTACCATTCGTTAATGAATCAAGCAACATGCCATTAAAAATTTAAAAAAAAAAAATTCCTTGAATCCCATTATTCTAATATAAACTCCTTCGCCTGCACAAAAGCCTCGTCACATCTATTGTCATAAGGGTGCATTTGGTAGGCTACTCGCCTTTATAGCCTCACCATATCATATCCTCAGCATCACTTGTAAGTAGTTTAATGAACTCAAGCTAGCTCAAACAACATATATCATTATCATACATCATGCTTGAAGAAAAAGCACACAACTCTGCACCACAACCCATCTGCTTTGCTGCTACAGGTGAACCAACTAAACCTCAACAACTCAATCAACCATATTCATCTCATGGCTGTAACCCTACTTCCAGCTCGAAGTCAAACAAGAAAGCCAGCCTTCTGATTTTTCTATAATTACCTTAATGTCTGCTCAACTACCATTCTAAAAACCATACTAATTTAATAACAGTTAATGTTATGTCACGAGTCACTAAAGTGTCAAGTGAATTTATTAAGCAACAATTTTCAGGTGCATCATGCACTTATGAAATGGAATTCCATTAAGAATGAAAAGGTATTGAGCACTTTAAAATAAAGCATGATCCTCCTCTAAGGAAATAAAGTATCCGCACAAATAAAGAAAATATTCAGCTTACAAGATGAGTCACACTTATTCTTATCACTAACCCAACCATGAGTTTGTTATTATTACTTCACTACAATTGCAACACCACGACTATCCATTACTGGCATTAGAAAAAAATATTATTCTAAGGCAAATAGCAGATATATCAACTAACCAAATTCTGCATGTACCTAAATATTGTTGACAACTCCAATGGGTCTACATAAATTGGACCGATCTAAACTACATAAAGAAAGATTTCAAATATCTGGAGCACGTGTTAACACACATGCAACACTTTAATACAAACCAACGGTATGCACAGGCTGGATAATCATGTTTTTAAAGTTCTAGGACCAGGTACCTCACATCAATGTTAGGCAAATCAGATCATGCCTTAAATCATACATACCAACATAAATAGCCAATAAATAACAGTCCAGCCATGTTAACATAGAAGAGTGAAGTGGTAAGAGGGTGGACATGCTCGAAGGGAATTTACCCACCAATATTTGCCACTTCAAAAATCACAGAATGAACTATCAGTTAACTACTTTGGGCACCTCATATACGTGGAAGCGATCCCAATAACAGATGGAAATATGGGAAGGTATTTGACCATGAGTGTTCTCTCCAAGGGAGGGCCCCTGAATTATGACAGAGATGTTTAATCAAAGATCAAATGTTGAATGCTTTTCTTTAATTGTAGGTCAGCACAAAAGGTTGTTTGGTGGTGGGCCTTGATGAAATCATGAATAGTTTTTTGTGCACCCCTCCACTCCCCACCCCCCACCCAAAAGGAAGAAAAAGGAGAGTATCCATAAACATTTTTTCTTTTGAATTAGTGCATTTCCATCATGATTGTCACTTTCATACATAAAAAGCAAACCTCAAGAGAATACCAATTAAGCAGATGAGTGTAGTAATCAAATTTGTTCATCTTTTGTGGGAAACACTTGCTAAAGATTAGCTCCCTCACCACCCTGCTCACAACTTTAGCCTCTAAGAGACCTAACACAGGAAAACTTCTGTAAAAATATATATGTCTAAAGTAAAAAATGTACAAATATTTCAAAACATGTTGCCTACAGACAACATTGAGCGGTAAATGGAACTCCTTAACTACAAATGGGGGAAAAACCATTCCATGTTACAATAACTGGGGAAAAATAATGCAATATATAACTAGAGGTGGTTTGACACCTGAAGCTAATGATTTAACAGTAAAATAGCTAGCAGTTGTCATAATTTGAATGAAAGAGTCTCTTTAAGGATAGTACTAAAAAGGGAAAAAGCAAATAAAGAAAGAAAAGGGGCTGGCTGTTGACAATTCTGGACACATTGAACTTGATAGTCCATTTTTTGGAGTGCCTAGGAGTGGTATGTGGTATCATGTCAAGTACAAGCATCTTAGCTGAGTTGCAGAAATAACAAAAAAATGTTTCAGTTTTATTAAAATTCAACATCAAAGGTGTTTTTTATTTTGCTGAATACTAGTTGCTTATATGCCAGATTATATATAAATATTTGATGATTTGAGTTTTATGAGTCAAATGTTTTTTTTTCTTTTAATCACAGATAATGACAGTCCACATCTGAAAAACTTCTGCATTTGTTTGCTATACATTTGTGAAGCTTATGAAGAAAAACAATTATGGCATGAAAAGGCTCTACACGGTAAAGTAGGCTTGCTTATGAAGTAGAGATAAGAAAAGGTATGTGATCCCCGTGTCATCAAAGACAGTCTGGGCACTCGTTAAACCCTCTAAAAAGCAAGGCAGCCCTCAAGCACCTCAACAGCCAAGACAAAGTGAGATTACTGAGGTGATGGTAAGCAAGCACCTAAGACTGTTTCATTAATGTTCAACACCATTCTTGTTCCATTTTTGACCATTTCTTAAAAAGACATGTTAGTGTTTCACTTTGAGGAACATTTTGGTCTCCATTGAAGCCCTTATAATTGGAGGGCTAAAGTAATACCATGTCTAAAGTAAGATCAATGGCAACTGCAGGGACCTCAACTTCACAACCAGATCTTCAAGAGGAGGTTAATTTGAAGGAGACAGGCAAGACGAATGATGATTACAAACCTAGTGAAGAAAAAAGTGATAAGAGCAAGGAATAATTATGATGATGACGAATGAAGAGTTGATGCTTCTATAGGATGTCTCTTGATTACTTTTTCCATTTTAATATTTTTTAAAAAATGTTTTCAAAATTGGTCTTCTGCTTCATGTTTGAACTTTATAGCCACTTCAGGATGCTCAAGCATTTACTTCTGCTACATTCCTTTGTTTAATCTCAAAAATTGCAACAAAAATCACCATTCCGATTAAATGCCTCCCCTTCCCATTCCATTTCAGTTATCATCAGCATTCATTCCCGTAAACCCTTCACTTCTTAGGATGGCCTGTGGCAAAACTAAATCATTTAGATACACTATAGGCGATCAGCAATCACTTCTTCATATTTGCATGTGAGAATGCACACACATATACATAAGTACTAATCTGAAAAATTTCAAAGCATCAGCCAATGCACATACCAACCATCCCCACAGAAAATCAGCAAACAAGCCATTACTTCTAATAGACATACCATTATCTGCCAGCTGGGAGTGTCCCAAACTGTTGCTGCCAACAATAACCAAATCATAGATGCCTAAAGACTAAGTACTCCTTGTCCTTCACAATAATGACTAGAGGAAGGTAAAGTTTCATACCTGTGAAGATAATGAATGTCAAAAAGTAGAGCTTTACACAAGATCGGGCATTAAAGGACACCAAATCTCTTTTTGTTCAAGCTCCTAGGTTGTTTATATGCTAGGTTGGGCAGTTCATTTTCATGCAAAAGTAACGTATATCCATACAATTATGAGCATTAAATTCTTACCAAAAATTTAATTAATACATTATGTATCATGCTGCATTCAAAAGCAAAACCATACTCCTAAAGTTAAAAATATTGCAAATACCAATAACAGGAAAATTTCATGGTAACACTGAAAAAAGGGCTCATTACCTGTGGTGCCCATGGTGCACCTCTTTCAAGAATAGGAGGAAAGGCCGAACCATGAAATGCATGAGGAAATGCAGATCTTTCCTCATAGGGTCGACCAACAGAATCTTTCTGAAATGAAGGCAAATTGGAATACAACCTGGGGGGTGAAGATTCCCTCCTTCCCATGTATGGACCAAATGGATGTATTTGCTCAACAAAAGCAGGATGACCACCAGGAGGTAATTTATCGCGGAAAATATGATGCTTCAGTCTAGCAGTAACCTGCAGCAGAGCTTCCTGAACTGCTCCAAATTCACCAGTTATCTAGAATGAAACAATTCAAGTATCATGATACTGATACAAGAATGTATCAAATGAACATAGCAATTATATATCGACAAATCAGATGAAAGGAACAATGATCAAGGAAAAAAATAAACACAACCAACTGATAAAGAAGGGCACAAAAGGGTTCCCGGCAACCAAACATGAATATGAGTGCAACAAGTCAAGACAGACCTGCACGACTTCATCATTTTCGGGCACACCCTTCGGAATCTGATCTTTACCCAATATACGAATGTGAGCTCCAGAGAGCTTCCTCATTTCGGCTATTATGGCACCACCTTTGCCAAGAAGGCAGCCAGTCTGGTTCGAAGCAACAAGAAGCCTAGATAAAAAAACATTCTCTTTATTATCAGGCACAGCCATGACAATCCTGTGCTGCACACGTAGGACGGCATCTTGCACTGGCGAAATTCTATCATTTGGGAGCTACAAACACCAATTAACAAAATTAATGAAGCTTGCATATCACTGTAACAATTATAAAATTATAAAATGTATACAGTTGCATAGCATTGATTACCATGACACCTATAAATTCCCGGAAACAATGAGTCAATCAAACCAGGCCCATGCTAAACCCACTTTAAGTGGAGATTCAATCACTAATCAGTTTTAAGATGCATGTAGTCATATAGAAAGTTGTTGGATAAATAACAAATAAACAAGTTAAAAACTAAAAGAAAGAAAAAGAGAAATAAAAAGAGGAGAAAAAACAAACTACACAAGCAGGCTAATGGAGCTCCACCTCGGATAAGGGGAATACTTGATATTAGTCTTCATTCAAATTTAGACCATCTAGCTGATGCATTAAGCCTGCTTTTTTGCAGAAAACTGAAAAATAGAAGAAATAACAAGTGTTGCCACCCCTCTCTTATCAAAAGAGAAAGACCCTTAGCAAATCCCAATGAATTTATATCGAATGACCTAGCAGTATCGCATCATTTAAACAAGGCAAGAAAAAGTTTGGGAACAAAAGATCCATTCAATAATTACAAGAAAAAGTAAAACAACACATAACATGCTGCTCTTACAAGGTTTAGCAGAATCACAAAGTAATATAAATCATTGACTCATGAAGAAATGAATAGAGAATGTAAATGCAACACAAGCAAGAAATAGAAAAAGGCGAATATGCCCTGAACCTGTGTAAGATTGCCCAAGGCATAGTGACTACCAAGACATTGCCTTGGCAGGTGTGAGGACAAAGAAGTCACGTCATCAAGTTAACCAAAATACTATAGATTAAGGATCCACAAACTCAAGTTACACCACTCCAAAATATTGCATTGTAATCATACCCAATAAAAAACCTTTAAAAAGGAGCTGAAATTGAGAAAAATCTTACACGTAAATAGACCTGGTTATACAGAAAGGTCCGAGTTAACTACATAAAAAAAAAGGAACAGCTCACCCTATTGAAGCCTTCTGAACAAACAAACCAACCATATGAAAAGGCATCTCTTACACAAGGCATCATAAGGAAGAAGAAACAAATAAACAATGCATTCTTTAGTGTTTTCTGTAGCATGTAAGAGTAAAGTGCATGCGTGTGCGCTTTAGTAGTTGTATGGAAAATCAACTTGTATTGTTTCGTGATATGCATGAACAACCAATGAACCTAGAAGAAAGGTACATATGTTTCCAAAGGTGGGTTCCATAAAAATTTCAATAAAATAACAATATGACTCAATGGGAGTTGATGGAACACATTTTCGTGAATGATGGTGGGATGTGACACATTCACAGACTTGTAATGCTTTGAATTTAGCATCCGAATAGCTGATTCAAATACAGCAGGCCATAAGATCTCCTCTGCCGGTGATATACAATATATAAGATTACATCATTTTACCATTACGAATTTCACTCTTTTTCAAAAGAGTCACAGCCATAGAGCAAGAGAATCTTACAAAGTACAAGCATATTTGTTGACTTACGGTATCAAATTGGCACCAAGGGCAGTCCTAAAATAGAACAGAATGTGCAAACACCCAAGTCATGGTAAAATCACAGATTTTGACAGGGAGGACTAGAGTTTGTTTCCATTGCAGTAAAAGTAATCAAAGATTTTATAAAAAAATGCAGAAGTACGATATACAGAAGCAAGCAGCTAACTTCAAAAATATTATGTCATAAAGCTGCTCATTGGATAAATCGCTTTGGCAATCATAAGACAAAGGCAACATGTACAACTCAAATTTTGGTAATATAGCATATCATAAAATATATAAGCTAAAAAAATTCAAGATAACTTGTGCAGGAAAAACAAAATATCAGATCTAAGCATTGGAAAACAAAAAAACAGACATATCCAGATTCAAACACCCTCTATGGGCGCATTACAAGATTGAAGTCTTTCATTCCCATTATCCATGACAATTCTCATATGCCAACTCTAAGTATGCAAATAACCCAAAGTTGCTACAGGTATCATTTTCAAAAGTTTTGATAAATTAGCTTGATATAAAATATTTCTACCAAACAATAACTTTAGGCCAATGTGGCATGGATATGCACACCAGCTCCTAGAACTTGCGTTGGATATGTACTCTAATTGGATATACCCAAAAAACACACATGGATACTATCAAAATTTTATTTTACGTGTAGCTACAAAAAATTGTTAGAGAGTTGAATGAATCCAAGAATGAGCTTGACCCACTACAATAATGTCAAAAGTGAACTTTGTTCTTTTCAAAGATTGGTCAAAAATATTGGTATTATGGTAACTTTGCTACATTCCTTTGTTCCAAATTTTTAAGACAATTGGGAAGCTTCAATGAGAAACACACATATTGATAGACATTAAAAAATAATATATTTTAATATTTCATGTATGCAATATTTTATTTAAGTATATTTATTTTTTTCCATGTATTCCTGCATCTCTTTTTCTTGTTTTCCTTTTGTCAAGTCAAAAACATGGATCCATGCACAAATCTGATTCTCATGTTAGCATCTACACAACAACAGTATAGGCTGCTGCTAACCTGGATATGGGTGTCACAGAACGATGCAACATAACAAGTCCCAAGCACATGCCCTCACAATTAGCACAAATCAGTGTGAAGTTCTTGAGGGATTCATAGTACACAACCACATAGACTACTTTCTAGCAACTAACAATAGTAGGGGTGGTGGGAATGGTACAAATAATAATGATAAGTTATAACAATAAAAAAAATTATAGTATATATAAGGGTCAATCTAGGCCCTTCTAAGGAGGATGACTAGATGAAGATACAAAGTCCCGTATGATTTCAACTAAGGGTGCACTTTTAAATGTTTGAGAGATTCTTGCTACAAAAGAACTATTTATTAGTCAACTAAGTGTTGCACCTCATGAAAACTCTCCATACCAAGTTTCCTTCCCAGCTTTTGCCCATGATACAACAAATACACAAACAAGAAACAGAAAAGTAACAGAAAAATAAGAATAGAACAATATAGTACTTTAATGATATTGAAAGTGGAATATGGAAAAAAAATAAGGACAGAAGCATTACCGCAGGACCTGATATGACTATGATGCGATCATCCGACTCAGGTTCAGTCTCGAGAATTTTGATTTCACAACCTGTTTCATGTTGAAGAGTCTTGATAATGCTCCCTCCTTTTCCAATCACACTTCCAACTTTGTCATTGGAACACATCAACTGATAAGTTAGTAGCTCAGGAGAAATTGGAGGCTGGCCCGCCACTGCAGCACCTCCATGGAATTTAGAAAAAGGTGGAGCAATGCTTGAATGATAATCAGCAATATCATATGGTCGACTGGAAAAAGGTGTTCCCTGAATCGGACGATGAAAGCTTGCTGGTGGGAGACCTTCTGGCCGAGGAATAGAAACAAATGGATGGGATGATGGCCCAGAAGGAACATTTGCAGGAAAGCAATCACGATCACGAGGTGGATTCTCTAGCAGCTGCTGAGAAACAGATTGGAGCGCTTTCCTCACTGAATCAACTGCTCCTGTGATCTGCAGAAAATATCAAAAAAGAACAATTATCATTCAACAAGTATTATAAGCAAGGCTTTGAAGTTTGAAGTATGCTTCTTTAAAAGATTAATCCAAGGATGCATACAAAGCAAGAGCGAACAACAACAACAAAATGATGAAAAGATTTATTTTTGAAAAAAGAAAAAAGAAAAGAAAAGAAGCAACCATCCCGTCCCCTCCCCTCCCCCCAAAAAAAAAACCGCAGCGGCGCGCGTGCACACAGAGAGAGTAATGCAATAAAAACCCTAAAAAGGAAAAACAAAGAAAATCATTCACACTCCCTGAAACCTTTGCTATTAAATTTCAAAACTAATTTGCCTTCTTTTTATAAAAACACTAAGATTTGAAAAGTAATATCCCACCTGGACGATTTCATCATTTGGCAAAGCACACAGAGGAAGTTTGTCTCTAGGAAGTATTCGGATCTGGGCCCCACTCTCAGCTGACATTTGCTTGATCACACTTCCACCCTTCCCAAGAAGACAACCAACTTGGCTAGAAAGAACAAGTAGTCTCATAGTAACTGAAAAATTCTTGTTGCTCGATTCATATCCACCATCACTCTCTACTTCACCTTCAATTATCCTCTCAAAAACAAGCAAAAGAGCCTTAAGCGCCGAAGATGTCGTCTTCTCTAATTTCACATCTTCTATAGCATCAATTTCCTCTTTCCTTTCATCATCATCTGCAACTTCCTTGGTATCATCACCAACATCAGCAGTTCCCACATCTTCATCACCTTCCTTACCCGGTTCGTTACCAACTTCTACATCTTTTTCTGAACCAGTTATAACAACTACTCTCTCATCACAACCAGGGACAATTTCTTCAAGTCTAATCTTTGCACCAGTCTCCTGGCGTATCCTTGCAACAATGCTGCCACCTTTACCAATCACACTTCCCGACTTAGAAGCAGGGCAAAGCACACGGAATATAATGGCCCCAGATACTACTTTCAACCGATTCTGCTGTGAGATGGAAGATGAGGTCTTTTGCAACTTGCCCCTCCCATTCGGTTCTACAAGGCTACGTTCATAAGGTCGCTTTGATGGTGTAAATTGAAAAGCCATGTCCTCTGCCACCAAAGATCAAAAGAAAAATTAGACGGTAGAGATCACAAACATAAAGAAGGAAAAAAAAATGGAAAACCATTATATACACTAGGATTTGCCTGAAAAAGTACACAAGAAAAGCAACATATGAAAACAAGGTTATTTAACAGGATATCCCAAGATCAGATATTAAGTCATGTAGATTTCACACCAAGTGGTCGTCATGCTTCCATCTAACAAGTGCAAACCAGTCCCATTCCTACAAAACCTTGCTATGTAACATTCAACCGTTATCTAATAAGTTAGTCAAAAACTGCATAGGTTATTCTGGTTTGGCTGGATTTGGTGGATGTGGTGGCTAATCTCAACAGCATAAACCATAATGCACACAAAATAATGATAACAACGTATCTTTGAAAGTGTAATACAAAGAAAAGACATGAATATCTGCCTCTGGAAACCTGAAATAAAAATAGTAGTGTTAAAGTGACCCAATGAAAGAAAAAGTACGTCAGAGAAAGAGGGGAAAAGAATAGACACCTACACTTAAGAATACAGCCAAATCACACAAAAGCAGAAAACAGACTATGCAAAAAAAAAACTACATATATAAGCAGGATATGAGTTGGCAAGTTCATAGCACAATAATAATTTATATAACTGATTCAAGCTATTTTAGCATTTCCTTTTTTGCTTGATAGATCACATCAATCTCAAAATATCACATACACGATATCCCCTAGTCAAAAAATCGATTTATTGCCAGAAATATATAAAACCACTCAATTAAAATGAGACAAACACAAACCATAGAAAAATGCTGAATGTATCAAGATTTTTTTTTGTAACCCAATAATGAAAGTCCCATGCAAAAATGTATCATCATCATTTACATCTGAAAATGGTTTATAAGTCAGGTTCACAGGTCATCATTTTTCCCTATGACAAGCTCTCAGACATTATCAACTATTTACCTGCATTTAACTCATGATACTTCCAAGAGTTTTTTCCACAAATCATGTAGTTGCATTCCAATTCTAGTTGAAATCCAATTACAGAAGAGACATGCTACAATAAACTGTTCAAAGGTGTAGGGAGATATCCTATGCGACCCTTCCAAGTTGTTGAAAACTATAGAGGCAGTAGTTAATAGAAAGTAATCAACAGAAGAACCGATCACAAAATCAACCAAGATGGGATAAAAGAAGAGAAAAAAAAATAATAGATTCGACATTATACAGTCAAAGGACTCAAAACCCAAGACACAGCAACAAGTGGTACATAGAGAACTAGACATAAAGAGCGGGAATGGATATGTCATAACTCAAGTAACAATCACAACCCAAAAATTAAATCCACGAAGAAAATAGAATAACACAAAATGTTAACCGCAGTAAACCACCAAAACCTTAAAGGAGATTTGCCTTTTTAACAAAATCTTGGGTATAAGATTGTTTTGACATAATTTTATATCTTTTGTTTAAAAATCATGGACTTCAGCGATCATACTGCCCAAAAACAAACCTACAAATATTCTCACGCGTTTAGTTCATCCAGTCCATTGTTCTTTTGTGCAACCTGCCACACAACATGTGGATGAACATTGTTTTAAGAACCAGCTGCAGCAGCCGCTATAGCAGTTTCGGACCAGAATGAAAACAAAATATTATTTGGCAGAATCATACTTACCATAGATGCAATAAATTATAGAGGTTTCCTTTCATTCTTTTGTTGACACATAGATTGCTTCAAACTTACAATCTGGCATTTAGAATATACTACTCGACCAATCAATTTACAGTTGCAACTTGAACACTATATAATGATTAGAACAAAACAAAATCAAACACATGCAAAAGAATGGCCTACCCTAGAAAAGTTCAATTTTTTTATCTTCTCCGATGGCCAAAAGTACATGTAGAGTCAATTTGATACCTATTGCACACCCCTCATTGTTCAAAAAAGCGTATCCAGTGGTCACCAAGATTCTCTCAGACAACCAATCAGACATTAGCGACTACTCAACTACATGTTTAAACCATCACATTTTAGTGAATTCAACAGGTCATGGGCTATAGTAGGTCATGGGCTATAGTAGCAGAAGCCATCACACATAAGATGAACCACAGTTTTCTTTATTTTCTCGCCAACAGCTTTCCTACTGATTCAGTGATGGTAAGGGCAGTAAAGAACGCTTCTTTTTGTATCAAACTCACAAAAACTACAGAAAAAATTAAAAAGATTCAGCACTGACTATATGAAAACCGGAGCATCCAGAAATTTTCCCAAAAGTCTGAAAGAATGCGCAAGAAGATGAATTACGACCGCAAAAACATAGGGCAAGACGTGAAATTAAAAAAAAGGAGTAGAAATCGAAAAGACTGAGAACGAGACAGAAAAACAAAAACAAAAAGGGAAAAAAAAGGAAAACAGTCCCGGCGAGTGATCTGGGAGGCGTAAACCCTAGTTTATACTCTCTCTCTCTCTCTCTCTCTTTTCCCGCCGAAAATTCTAAGGACGGACCAAAATACGAGCCCGAGAGGAGAGACGAGAGGAAGAGAGGAGACAGAGGAGGAAAAGAAGCCCTCACCTCTTCGATGGAGAACGGCCGCTTCTACTCCGAATAAACCCTAGAGAAAAGCACGGGCGAATAGAAGATCGAAGAGGGCAAGAACGATCGTCGCTTCGTCCCGTGAGGGCCGAGGGTTTAAGGCGCACCACAACGCCGTAACCCGCAAACCAAGCGAACGAAAAAGAGCACCGGGCCACCGGCCAAAAAGATCTAGGCTTGCCCTATCTATAGGATCCAGGCAACGAAACTACACGGCCCCCCTCAATGCACATCTACATGCTCTTCTGCATGACACGTGGATATTAAAATAAATACGACAATTTTAGTCCATCAATTGCTGGAAATACATATTACAACCAGACGTGGCTATAATACACGGAGAAAAGAGTCCAACCGAAATTCTAATACCACTTATTAATGCGCGGTGCCTTGCATCGCGAAATTAATATGAGCTTGCATCTATCATTCGTACAACCGGTTCAGTGTATTTTTTTATAAAGTAAAAAATTTATAATTAAAAAAATTAAATATAAATTTTTAAGTGAGATCATTTTCAACCATAACTCTGACTATTTATCTTTAATAAAAGAGATACCACTTATTAATGTGCAGCGCTTTGCTTCATAAAATTGATATGAGCTTGCATTTATCATTTGTACAATCGGATCAATATATTTTTTTATAAAATAAAAAAATTATAATTTAAAAAATTAAATATAAATTTCTAAGTGAAAACATTTTCGACTACAATCCTGACTATTTGTTCTTAATAAAAGAGATATTTTGATTCCTTCATTTATTTATACATTGAATTATCTTTTTGTTCATTGATAAAAAAAAATGTGCGTATATATATACACATTTTTGTAAACTCCAAACTTTTCTTTTTTTTTTTTTTTGATATCATTTGTGCTATAGTAAAATTTTATAATTTTTTTTATAAATATTTTATTTTTATTTTCTTTTTATTTTTCAAAACTATTTTCTTTAACTTTTTGCCATCTCAACTTATTTGACTTGCTTATTCCATAATTACAGTTTTCTATTTTTTTTATTTTTATATGACTTTACTATTATCCATTGAGAATATCTATATTGTATGATAAAATGACTATTTGGATAATGATAAATATTATTTTCTTGATTCCACCTCTTAAGAATATTTTTTTATTCTTTTTAAAATTATTTTGATCGCCCCATGTTTTTTTTTTTTTTTTTCTCAACATTTTTTTTTCTCTTTTACGATGAAATTGGACCGCTTTCTTTAAACTTGCATGTACATTAAAATTTATTTCTTTGTCCAATTGAATTCCCGAGAATGACTAGAATCTTACTTTATATCTCCCAAACAATTATCTCTTTTCTGAAATGTGCATTGCACTTACCTTATTTCTAATAAATACCAAATAGAATTCTTTGCTGGTGGTTCTTGAATTTTCCAACTCTTTTCAATAGTTTTCACCAAGTCATCTATGGATCTTATATTTCCCTGATCACTTTTCATTTATTGCATCCTTTATTTCGTTAAAACTTCCTCTCCTTTGGTTAGTAGTAGCCTTATATTTGCATCTTCCTAACTCAAGAGAGGTCATAACATAATGTTTAAAAAATAATACAAAATTTTACCAAAACAAATACCATCTTTTCTTGAAACTATGCTACTCCTTCACTGATAATATCCTATATTAGCTGCCAGAGTTTTGAATTTGAATTTTAAGTGGTGCATCCCCAAATATCAAGACACAGAAAATTATAGTGCAGTTCCGAGATAAGTCTCTCAAAATAAATAATTTAAATTAAAAAGAAGAGAACATAAAAAAATCATCCAGTTGAATACCGTACTAGCATTTTGATATTGTCTCCACGAGTTTGGCTAGCATCGGAACAAGCAAATGCACAGCCAATTTTAGCAACGAAAGGCCAAATCAGATTTGGTTAAAACATGATTAATTTCAGTTAAGGTTCAAAACGGTTATGCTCGTAATTCAGCCATAGACTAACCCATTCGAAGCCTGTTCTCGAGATTGAGCTGAACTCATATTGGGAGCTGATTTATGACAAACACTACATGGGTTGAATTGATTTATTTCCAATTTATTACTCACCCTCTTGCCAAAAATATGCAACCAAAAAATCACTTGAGTATAAGAAGCAAAGCCAGTCCAAACCATACATTGAACTACATTTTACCATGGACAATAAGAAAAAAAAAAAAACAATTATACCACTTGTATTTTGCTTTTCTATGAGTTTCAATAGCAAAATATACAATTTAATGAAAAACAAAGCCAAGAAATGCATTGTTTAGACTATTGCAATTTGACTAAACCACAGCAAATTTGAATTTTATCAATTATATCATAGCAAAGATTGGATTTAAGAAACCCCCATGCATTCAAATTCCTCGCGAACTTTCATCATACAAGCCAGTGTCCTCCCATACCGAATGCAAGAGCCCAACACTACGTTCTTCTCCCTGAGCACAATCCACAACCCAATTCATTGATCTCTATCAACTTGGGATCCCCTGTACCTATCACATCCTTATCAAGGCTTAGCTAGCGGGGTAGGACTGCTTGCTCCATCTTAAACTCCTCAAGGGAGGAGGAAGATCAGAGTGCATCGGGGCAGAATAATAGCTCGACATCGGAGTAGGCTAATTAGTCGATTGCTGTTAAAACTGCATAAAGATAACAATCGGATTAATCGACACTTTTAGAATATTCATATCCTAGCGATCTTGGTTGGAGTCAACGGGTTCTACAACTATCTCTGGAAGGGTAACTAAAGATGTCACCACAGCTTTCTCATTCTTTATACTCAGATGGTGAAGAGAAAAAAACCCATGACCTCATACATGGATAAGACATTTCTTTTAGTGCTAATATGTTGCCGCCAGGAAATCGAGTTAGCTTAAACCACTGAGCTAGAATTGGAAAAAAGAGAGACGGTCGCATAAAAGCCAGTCAGGCCCTCCGAGTTGGATGCCAGACTGGGTTCTCGATCAATTCTTTAGTTGGATTCTGCAAAACCATAAAAAATAAAAAAGTCCTCACTTAGAGTTCTCTGATGGTGGATTCTTCGATGTCTAAATCAATCTCCTGTAGAAGCAAATAGAAGCGGTTTGAGCTTTTAGAAAGAGCTTAGTAGTAGAATGAAGTACGAAGTATAGTAGATTAGATTAAAGGAATGAAGCGTGAAAGCTCAGATGATGCTATGTGGTGAATGGAGATCCAAGGTAGAGTTAGGAGAACTCAGGTTCTGTCTGAAAAATAGATTCCAGTTCGTATAGAATTAGTCTTTGAAAAAAGACATGCGAATTAAGTATTCACCTTGTACTTAAAGGGTCACAGAAAGTAGAGTTTTATAAATGAAAGTGAATACCTGTCATCTTCGAAAACGTACATTGTTTGCTAGAGAGCAGTATTCATGGGGACATGTTCTAGCTGTTAAGAAATAATGGCTCACACGTTCCAGAGTTATTAAAATTATGGATCTCTCTAGGTGAAGGAGGAAGTGGAGCAGCGAGCGGACTAGCTAGCTGCTTGTCGTCTTGTGAATAGAAGATTCAAGAACTCCTCCAGTATGATTGTAAAAGATTGGATGGCAGAGATTGGGCAGTCATTCCCTCATCTTCTATCAAAGACATAAGTCAGATTACTATTGGATCTCCAGCACCAAAGTGGATGATCCATTCTATGGTGTATCGCTCTTGTTCTCTTTCTTGTTTTTCTTAATGATGATGCTAACAAGAGTATAATAGAGAAGAGTATTTTCTCTTGGTATCGGTATTGAGATATCTGTATTGGAGGCAATTGAGGTGGAAGTGATAGTATATCTAAAGCCACCACCACCACCACCACCACCACCATCATCATCACTATCTTAACAATTACCAGTACGACCATGACCAGTGGTGGTGCTGTTGATCACAATGGTGGTGGCGGTCAAATGAATTGGAGTGGAAATTATGGCGGTGATTGCTAGAGGTATGTGGGTGGCATTGATGGATGGAAGTGGGGCTCGGGCTTAGGATGATTGGGGATTATTTGAAGGATCTTGGGGGTGAGCAGAGGCACCAGTAATGGTGCCAACAAAGGGGAAGTTGGGTGGGGGCCCTCGAGGTGCAATGTTTATCACGATGGTGTTGATGGTGATGAAGATGTTGGTGGTGTTAATGTACGAAGAGACTATTAGAAGTAGAATGGGAAGCCATCAACGAGAATGGGAACCAACAAAGAGGGTTGAGGGCATGTAATGTCCACTTTCCGATGCCATTGCTGGCATTGCGCCAACCATAATCAGCAAGTCATGCAATGGAAAGATGTGGTTGGTGAAGGTGATGATGACAGATCAGAGAAAAGGGATGGTTGGGACATGGATTTCTCTACTGGTGGAGTGGCTCTTCCTTGGGACAGTAGGGTAGTAGAGCAAGGGTTTCAAGGGGCCATAAGAGAGAAGGAAATTAGCAACGACATAGAGAGGCAGCAAGAGATGAGGAAACAATGGATACAGAAGTCAATGGTCCTCAGCCTCTTCTCAATGGAGCAAGTTTGGATCCATCAACGGCAAATCATAGGTTCGCACCATGTGCACCACCCGCACCAACTTGAAGTGGTGGACGCCGTTGCCATGCTCATCATGGTCACTTTCTATGCTGCAAAGGGAATCATCAAAGAGGGCAAACACAATGAAGTAGTTGGACAATGTTAGATTTTCAGAGAACCATTTTAGAAATTTTGAATCATTTAGACCATCAGCTGATGGTCACGCATAAAAATGTCATTTTGGATCAAAATTGTAATTTCATGGACCAGTTTAAGACATTTTATAAGGGAGGTGCCAATTGACTAAAATGTAACTCAGGCGGAGCTTTTTTTTTTTTGGGAAAAAAATGTACAGCCCAATAAAACGAAACATTCACCATTTTATTTTAATATAAAATTCCAAAAAACTCCACCCACGCTAGTTCGATATCCTCATTATTTTATTTTAGAATATTTACAATACCTCCGAGCATCCAAAGATGCCTAGTCTTTTATCACCAACAAATCCAAATCCAACAAGAACCCAAGACTCGATCATCATGTATGATAGGTACCAATAGCACCGATATAAATACTCGACCCGTGCATCCATCCATCCATCCATCAAACGTATATGCCCCTCCTCCCGTCGCCGCCCACCGGTGGCGTCCAGTCATCCTCACCGCAGCTGGAATCGGGACTGTACCCCGTGTGCCGCGTTGTCTGGACACGAATCCCGCCACCGACGCGGCTCGGGCTCCGCCCAGGTCCTCCCGAGCTCGACGACTCCCTGCTGAGCCGTGACCCCGTCCTCCCGGTGGACGGATTCCACTGAGCCGTATGCCGCCTGGCCGCCGGCACATGGCTTCGAACCTTGGCCCTGGCTGACTGAGTCGCAACCATGTAACTCGGCACCGCCGTAGTCTGCAACGGATGGGATGGGCTTCGTCCAAGGTCCATCTCGACGGTCTTCTCCGACAAGTCGACGGTGTTGGTGGCCGTGAGGTAGGAGCTCTCAGGTGGCACCGGTGGTGCATCGCGCCTGGCCTGCCACTGCTGGGTGGCCATCCAGCGTTCCAGCCAGTTCCAGCCCCACTGGGGCTTCTCAGACTTCCACTGCGGCTGCTAATTGTGTACAGATGAAGTGCGTCAATGTAGTACGTACCGTGTCAATTCCTACACATACTAGAGCTAACTGAAGAGAGAAATGGATACCTGTGAAGTGTACGCATAGGCGAGGGCTCTTTCACGACGAATGACGGCGTCATGCTTGCGCTGGGAGTTGGCCTTGATGGTCTCCATGGTTTGGTGGCTCGCGTCCCAGTCTCTGAAGCCAAAGACATCCTTGGACGAGGGGCTCTTCTTACTGATGGGATGGCTTCCTTGTTCTTCTTCTTCTTCTTCGTCCTCATGTTCTTCTTCCATGGCGAAGTCTTGGTGGTGGTGGTGGTGGTGGTCACGGCCTCTACCTTTGATGTGGTCGAGGTGGTCGGAGAAGGGTTCGTGGGTCAGGACTTTGGTGGCGGTGGAGGGAGGGCGGGGGAAGAGGGAGCTGCGAGGGTGCTGGGAGAACTGCAGGCGGCGAGCGCGTACGCGGGCCTGGACGCGGACGAGGGCCTGCATGCATCGCATCGTCATCTGGGCCTGCTTCCGGACGTGGTGGCCTCTGACCAGGGCCTGCAGCCGCACCAGCCCTCTTAACGCTCGCAGGGCTCTCCGGGCCTGTACCATGTTCCCATGTTAACATGCTTCGACCGTTGTAACCAAATAAATGGTTCAACAGTTTCTTCTCTCTCTCTTGGAATAAAAAAAAAAGGGAAGCGAAGCCACCCGTGAACTGTAGGTTACAAGGATACAAAGACTACAAGAAATCAGCCGGTGTGGCTAAGGCTCTATCCCAGGATACAAGTCAAGAAAAGGCCAAATTCAAAACGGCTCACAGTTTTGTGCAGTGGGTAAAATAAGGTTCCAATTCAGTCACCTACAGGCCAACCATCTATGCGTACTCCATTAAATCACATTGAAGATCGACGCGCATATGCATCAAGATTACTTGATGTTCCTTTTAATTTTATATTAAGTGTACATCATGCGGTCACAGTATTGAACCGTGCAAGTTTGCTTCAGAGCAAGGAGCTAACGGTTTTTTTGTTATGGGTAATGTTATTGGTAATGTTTTTACCATACACGAACATGATAAAGTATTGACACCAAAAGCTCGGTGCAATCAAAATGAATAAAGTCGACTTTGGATCTCATGTCATGCTTAATTCTGCAACATAATCGAGTCTCTGCAACGATGCAGACTCTTTGCGTCTAAAGGATCTGTCTATTGCAGCGATCAAGACTTCTTATCTGAGCATAGACAAGACCTTTTACCTTGTCGGGTCCATTCAAATTAATAAAACCCATGATATTTTGAGAAAGGTGAAGCCATAACATTGAGGTGGAAGGTACTTTCTTTAAAATGTCATCAAGCCTAGTTCTGATCTACTGCTATTGAACCAAAGCTCATTCTCTACCCATCCATTTTCAAGGAAAACCCCTTCACATTTTGAGAGATAAATGGTACATGTGCCAAAATATCTCAAAATAAATGGTACATGTGCCAAAATAGCAATTTTATTAATGACACCTAACTAATTGAACATTGGATTTGGATTGGTTTTAGAATATGTGGCATCTTGTATCATAATTGAACTTTTGCACTGTTTGGGTTGGCTTGCAAATTCGTAGGCCAGGACCGGCCATTTGCATTGTTTTCACCGACAATGCAGATGAGCTTAAAATAGACTGGTGAAATCATGCAAAGAAAATACCTTAAGTAACGGCAAAGGAAGCATTGCTATGATAAAATAAAATAAGTGAAAAGGAATTGGTACTTAAAGGCTGAAAAAAGTTGAGAGTTCTGGCAGTAGCGCTAAGTAACGACCATAAAAGCAGTAAATGTAGTGATCAATTTAATTAACTATTTTACTAGATATTTATTACTTAATGCAGCAGGCAAGGAACCAACTAAAAGCAAGTGCGGTGCCGCATGGGTGAGATCGGATCGAGTCTGCATGGTCCATTTCTTGTGTTAACCCAACTGCCATTCATGTCCTGACAGTGGTTCCAAGTTCCAATAATCCCTGTTGCAAGACCAAACCTGATCCTTGCAATCTGGACCCAAAACCTAGTAATCAACGCCACTGGGTCCACAGCTTTTCCACCAGTTGGCCGGGCAAGTCAGCCACACCCACCAGCGGATGGAAAACCGGACCATGCTTAAAGCGACGGATGTCATAATTACATTATAACTGCCACAATATCCATGTTAAAATATTTCTAATAATAGCAATACCGGCCATCTTGCAGACTCCCATCACACACATCTTTTTCTTTTAAAATTTAAAACCAGATGTAGGTTCTTCTCATCAAAATATAATAAATGACTTGGTCTAGTATATAATTATGCTGTTTTTTTCACCAATTTTGGTTGTCGCTTCTTGTGATTATGATTAACGATCATGCTTAGTATTCATCTACTGTTTCCATCAGTTTAGATTGAGATACGATTTTGAAAGAACCACTAATTATGAAACCCTATCATGTGAAAGAGATCTCTTAGAAAAGTAATAGAGGCTGCTGCCAAGCAAACGTGGCGTTATATCACAACTGTTTGTCCGATTCACATGAGAAGCTCTTCATCGCGTGAGCGAAATTTATGACAACCAGCCGTAATCTAAGGCACCGTTTGCGTCCGGAGAGCTGCAAGGCGGCAGTACCTTCGGCAACTTCTTCTGATTTTCCTTAATTTCCTCACATATACGTTACTAGGTTTTCCTTCATTAATCGCACATAAAGAAGAGATTCTTGATTAAAAAAAAAAAAAAAAAAAGGGAATCGGGGAGTTACCAGGTAGCCGCGGTAGTAAGACTGGATGCGCACCGCCGCCTTCTCCTCCCGGGAGAGCCGCCCGTACCCCGCCAGCCTCACCACCTTCGCCGCTGCCTCCGCGGCCGCGGCCGCCGCCTCGGCCGCCGCAGCCGTAGCCGCCGCCACCGCGATCGCGTGCTCCCTGTCCTCCTCCACCGCCACCGCCGGCGAACCGCCGTCGTCGTTCGTGGCCTCCGGCGACGTCTCCCCCGGGAAATGCTCCACCGACACTATCTCCGGCGCCTCATTTCCCTCCGCCTCGACCTCCCTCGCCCCCTGCCTCTGGAAAAAAATAATTACAGAAAAAAAAAAAACAATTTTAGATCGAATTTGGAAATGTGGGTTTGATGAGGGGAGAGACGGACCCTTCGGTCGAGGTCTTTGGAGGAGGAGGGCTTGAAGACTCTCTTGACGGTTGAGAGCCAGCCGGTCTTCTTCCCCATTCGATGCTGGTTTTGATTCACGACGTCGCGATTCTGGCGTCAAACTCTATGGGATCGCGGGTACGTCATAACGAACGAAGAGAGAGAGGGGAAGTTGGGGGGGGGGGGGGGAGGCGATGGCGGTGAAGGACGAGGGGCGGGTGAGATAAGAGAGGGGAAGTTGGGGCGGGGAGGCGATGGCGGTGAAGGACGAGGGGCGGGTGAGATAATTAAGTGCAATGTCGATCGTATTTATCGTCTGTCACGGGAACGCTACCACCTGCCAAATCCGCGGGGATCCAAAGGATAACCAGGGAAGAGATCAGAGAGAGAGAGAGAGATAGAGAGAGAGAAGAAGTAAAATATTAAATATAGTAGCGAGAAGGAAATGGGGTTCAGTTGGTCTCACGACTAGGGCTAAGGTTGGTTTGTCTCGTGCGCGGCTAACATTGTTGTTGGTCTACGAATTGGTACCGTTAAGGCTGCAAATGAGTTGGATTAAATCATGATCCGATCTAATATGATTTAATTAAATTTAATTTAAATTTATTTAAAAATTTTATAAAATTAAATTAAATTTAAAAATTATTTTTATTTTTTTCAGATTGAATCTGAATTTTTTAAATTTAGATCCGATCTTTTGAGTTAATTTAGATATTAAGATACATCATCCGATTCGATTCGGACCCAAACATAGATTTCGAATCCAATTAGAGTGACTCAACTAAATAAGAATTTAAGTTTGAATCAAAAATTTTCAAACTCTTCGATTTTTTCCATTCAATTTTCCAACTAAAAATCTTCAAAACTAAAAAATTTTCGAACCCTTCAGTTCTTTTATTCTGACTGTTGTAATATCTATAACAATCCGAGGAGAAAAAAATGGATGGATTCTTGATAATTTAAATAAAGGACATCTCGATTACTTCTTTTAGTTTTTTGCTAGACTCAGCTTTCTAAACTTTCTGATTTATGTTTATTGTGCCATGAGGTACAAAAGCAAGAGGGCTTCTTGAATTCCAATTCTTTTTATTGACTTTAAAAAATTTCAGAGTATTCTTTTAATATGTACAGATATTGTGTCATCCAAAATATATACAGTCTCATTTTTAATCATCTACAAATATTTTTCTTGTATGATATTTTAGATTGGGATGACAGCAGGCATGTCGCAGGGGGTGCCGGTATAGGCGTGGCACGGTGCTACGAAGGATTTGGCTTGACCAAAATTTGCATTGCTACTTGATTATTTGGAACCCTCAGAGTTAGATTTAGGGAGATACCTTGTTGGAGTAGTGAGAGCAATAGTTCGCCAAGCTGCTGCGGCATGGCCGTAGCATGATATCAGGGGACTCGGGACACGTGATATTTGGAATGGTGGTGGTCTGCGATATATGGATATTCTAGGATTCCTCTTGATTTGAGGAGGGGTGCGGAGCTTTGGCCACATATCCGACTCCCCTGGATCCGTAGGAGACGAGTCCGTCGTGGCACAGTTGTGTAGGCAATGATGGTGCCATGCCTGAAATGGAGATATTCGGGGAAATGTTGGTTGGACGAGCTGAGCACATTGTGCGGGAAAGAGATATCTCTATATAAAATTTATATTTTTTTTTTTACTTTTCTTCTTTTGTGTGGACTTCTAGAATCTTGACTCTTCTCAAAAATCGCTTGTTTCCCTCTGCTATTCAATATAATTAATTATTAAAAGTTAAGTTGGAGAATTGAAAAAAAAAAAGATCTTTCTTAATTGTCATCCAATATTAATATTCATTGATGGTAGATTTCAAATAATTTAATCCGTGATTTGATCCGAACCGAATCCGAATCGGACTCGCATTTCATGGATTGGAATCGGATTATATATGGATCCGATCCGACCTGAATGATTCAATGGGTCAATAAATTTGATCATGAATTCGATCTGATTTTTTATCGGGATGGATATGAATCCAATATCAAGATCTGATCAAAAAATCAGATTGGATCGAGATCATGAGGTCGCAGCATTATCAAAAAAAAAAAAAAAAGGTCACGGACTTCAACCGATCCCATGGGGTGGAAAGGTTAAATAATTGGATAAGTGATAATTTGGATTTGCATGCATCACTAAAATGAAACACGGAGGGAAATAAATTTGTTGCGCTTCCAAATTAATTTGGCGTGGATGACATAAGGAGCTGAACTGAGACTAAGAATCTTCGAAGAAAATTATCACCGCACAATTAATTAATAAACATATGATATGGTACATAAATGGCAAATTCAACATGATATGAGGGATCATTATGTCATCGCCCAGCTTGGGCATATTCTTAAACCAACAAAAGATTTGCTTTAACTTGGAGGGTCACGTTCGTTCTCCCCATTCATTATTCCTAATCTTATCGAATTTTTATGGAAATGGATAAATAAATTTGACTTTGAGGATGGAGGTAACCTTTTTACATTTGCAAGGCAATGGAAGACATGCCTGTAGTGCATCTTCACATAAATAAATAAATAAATAAATAAAGATTGTATCTATGAAGCCACTTTCCTTCTTGATTTGCAGCAATTTCAGTAACAGACTTGCTGATTATTTAACAAAACATAATTATTTATTATGCTTCTAAAGATAATTCATATTCTGCAAAAAATTCTATCCTCGTGAGCCCTTATATATTCATGGCCGCTTTCACAATGAGGTAGATGGTAAATTACAACTTTACCGTTTGTAGAATCATGGGCCACGGATTGGTTGAAATTTTCTTCCCGTGTCAAAATCTAAATCGATTATCAAGGAAAAAAGGTGACATGGGGATTCTAAATTATAAAGCTTGAAAAGTAAAAGTTCCAATTCGTTCTGTTCATATTTTCCTAATGAGAAGACTGGCTATGATTTATGACAAGAAACAGAATCTGAAGTTCAATGTATCATCACAAGATATAATTAGTATCCAATATGCATGTCAAACTCACCAAGTTAATGATATATGTATATATATCATCTGGATCATGTTCGCAATCAATAATCACAAGTAAAATCAAAAGGAAGATAAATAAATAAATAAATAAATAAATATATATATATATATATATTAAAATATTTTTTATCAGTGTTCGAATGTAAAAGATAATAATATCTTGTGCACCATGTCAAAAAAGATTGGTTTCTATGAATTTAATTCAACATCAAATTTGCGTCCTGAATAAAGCATGGAGGATAAAATCTTTTTCTCTTAGAGAGTAAGAGAAGGATCAGACGAATCCCAATAATACTAAAATTATCTAGCTTTAAAATTTTTGGATGTACCGCATAAGAATTGAACCTAAAATATCTAATTAAATGAAAAATAATGATGATGATGAAAATATAAAGCATAATGCAAGTTTAGCCGTTAATCAATAGTAAACGATCGAATAATTTATTCTCATTTTAGAAGCAAAGTGTAGCTCAAACATATGCATAAAGTTTTTTAAGTTCGAAACTTTTCAATTTTCTTATATAAGCAGGACTGAGCATGGATTAGGTTCGATCGGATTGAAAGAAAAATTTTATCTGACCGAATCCAATTGGATTGAAAAAAATTTAATTCACTATCGATCGTTTATCATGTATAAATCATTTGAAACCGAAGTAAACGGTTTGTAGCAGGTTCAGATGAGTTGTATCAGTTTGGACTTCAATTTTGACTTGATATTGATTTTAAGTCCGATGTTGGTCTACTTATGCTTATTTATTTATTTTTTTAATTAATTTAATATAAAAAAATGATCTAAATTTTAGAAATTAAAAATTTTGGACTTATTTTTGAATTTATACAAAATAAAATAAAATAAAATAAGATTTACTAATATAAAAATAACTACATCTGAAAACTTTCATTTTAGAATTATCTCAAATTGATGTATTTCTATCAATAATTCAATATTAATATTCTCATAAATTCAAATAAATGATGTGGTATTTTTTAAAATGAAGCATTAAAGTCTAAATATGCCGTCTCAAAATAAAAATCAGTTTGTGAAATATTATATCGATTAGGTTTAATTTCATATAAGTTAAAAATGTAAAAATCAAATCTTTTCATAAATAATCGATTTTATATAAATCATAATATGATTCTATCCAATTTATATTTTTTAATCTATCGAAATCGATATTTATTGAATTGAATTGAATAATTTTTTTTGAATTTCAATGATTTGCTCAGCCCTACATACAAGTTACTTGCAAACAATTCGGAAAGTTCACCTTAATATGCGGCCTGTAGCCGCAATAAGAAAGATTCCATTGGCAGGACTCCAAGGGCCTACCATTGCAACAAATGTGGAGTATTTTGTGCGGTACAATTGATGTTATTATAACAAGAGTGAAACATGGCCAGCTCACAGCCACCATGGACAATTAAATGCCTATCAAGAAAAACGCTTCGCACGCATCACTTGGATCTTGTCACGGGTCCAAGTCCTTGTTCTCCCGCCTGAATGCAAGACCAGGTTCATCCATAATTCATCTCGGTCCAAATGACCTACAGCCGACCTGTACATGATATCGTGAGAGAAAAATACACTAATATAAGATCCTGAGCCAACTAGCAGTCCTTTTTACTCACCCTTGTGAGGTCCTGAAAAGGAGTTTGGCACCTCTGAGATTTAACGTGGCAACTCGAGGGACATGAAACTTCCAGGCACCCTTTCCGAAAGGCAGAACATCACACAAAAATACCTTTCTAACTCGCCAAAATCAGTGATGTTCAAAAACTTTGCACTCCTCATCACATACACCACATCCAACCCCATTATCCCAAACCCAGCCTAAAAAAAAAAAAATGAAAGATATGAAAAGTTTTTGTAAGATAAAATCAGCGGCTGGTGTTTCCTTCTATGTGAAGACAAACATAGGACCAGAGGTTCAGAGTTAGGTTGGCCATTTGTACCTTTCCTCATCTCTCGCGGTGCCTTGGTGAGGAATCGCTATTAGTCCAAGAAAGAACGATTACATTAGGAGCCTACCTTAGATGAGGATCGCGACGGGACAACAAAGCTGGCCCATCCCTGTCACGTGTCAACAGATTAAAGTCCAATGATATAAAATTAAACCATCTTTCTTATAAGGCACATAGATTTTTTTCTGGAAAAAAGAAAAAAAAAAAATCGAGATCCCATTAGCTTCATTAAGAACCCAAAGGCACATAATTCTCATAACATCTTCAATCCTAAGTTTTGCTGCAGGAATGATTCGCAAGCTGACAGTTTGGGTTTAGTTTAACTTGTAAGTGATACAGAGATGATTAGTATGGCATATCTTTTGCCTAAAATTATCTCATCCATGTAAGATAGACAAAAGGTAGGATTCTCTCTGGCAAGGTTGGAAAGAGTTGCTATCAATGTACTATTTTTTATTTTCATTTTTGTTCTGTTTTCAATCCATAGCGAACCACTGGCAGGCGTTTCATAATGGAGGGCACGAACAGCTAAAAACAGCAACGGGACTCATCTACAGTATCTTCTGAAATAGGTCCCTGCTTTTCCTATATAATATATCTGACTGAAAATGTTATTTATTATTAAAAATAAAAGCCATTGTTTACAGAATTTGACTTTGGATTATGAGTTTCTCTAGAAACAGAGTAATGGTTGTTGTAACAATTGCTAACAATTATAATGAAAAATAATGGATAGCTGGCAACCCATGGTAGAATATTGAGTTCAAAAATTGCATTTTATCTAAAGTAACAATGAAAAATGATAAAATAAAATTGTTATTGTGGAACAATAACTAAATAATGGCCATTATTGAATTTCTTTGCTATTAGATACATAGCATTATGTCAAAACACCAAAATTGTTATGATAAGCGTTTTTTTTTTTGGGAAAATTCCATGCAGAGGTAATGTGCATGTTTGTCCATTTGAAGCCGTCAAGGATTGGTAAAAATATTTCCCGTGTTGCTACTTTCTGTTATTTGAGAAATTGGGGGGGAATCCGACGATCCAGATTTAGCGAGTAATCTAACGCAAGCGGGCCAGCCCGCAGGCCTAATTTTATGTTGGTTGGCCCAAAGTCTGCGCTAAGGCCCGATCAGTGTGCACCCTTGTGAGCAGGACCAGAAGCCTCTCATCTCATCTCTGTGTGTGTGTGTGTGTTTGTGTTAGAGCCTGGTTAAAAATCTATCGTTGAGATCAATACATCTGGGGTTGGCACAAGATTACATGACTGCGAAGGCTCAAGTCATCACGGTGTCAATTAAGTCATGTCGGAGTCCAAACAACCCTCATGTACCGCCTAATCTATCCTCACAATCCAACTCATGCACGAGAGAACAAGCGACTGTAACGAAGGTCAACTTAGCAGGACGACTATCAATCATACTTTCCTTAGAAAAAAGTTTATAACTGATCATAGATTGGAGACTGATCAGTGGATTTGACCTGGCTGACAAGATATACCGAAGCGTACAAAGTTATCGCGTTCGCGAAATCAATGTATTTGTTGGTTGTTCTGTCATTCAATATACGCTTATGAGTACAAAGACAATGCAAGTCGATGGTTCTTTTTCTTGGGAGGGGGAAAATTTATTTGTTCTCGGATCCATAGAAGACTTTTCACAACGTGGACAAATAGTGTTACTATTTCCACTGTTGGTGTTTTGTCAAGTGCATGACATTATGCCTTGCTACTCATGATAAACTAATTGTCATTTTGTCTGCTCCACAAAAATGATTTAGACAAAATTTGCCTTCCAGAGGAAGTTGGGGATTGATGGGTGTAAAAGGTTCGAAACAGAACCATTATTTTGTGTTATTTCTGATATGTTGAAATTTTATTCTATGAATGCTATAATGTTTTGTGTTTGTCTTGTTGTCAATTATCATGGCTTCATATTAACTAATAAAATGGGTATCATATAGGTTTACTAGCCTTGATTGATCCTCCTTGTGATAGCTTAAGGTTTTAGGTTGCAAGCCTATGATAAGTGATATTAGAACCAAATCCATCGTGTGTGACAATTTTGATGAATCATATGACCCCTCACCAAAGATTATTAAGATCAAGGAGGATCCAATATGGTCAAGTAGGATCTGGGCCACGCGCAGGATCTCTTTTTAAATAGGAGCCTGAGGACATGATGAAATTGAGTGGGAGAAATTGTTACAGCTCTATATTGATTAATAAAAGAGGTGCCATATAAATTTATCAGTCTTGATTGATCCTCTTAATAACTTGAGCTTTTAGGCTATGAGCTCTTGACATAGTGCATCCATTTGGCTAATATCCTTTACAAAAAATATGGTGGATATACAGAATATTAGGGACAGACAATTGGCAATATTTCACAATTCACGAGCACCACATGCAAAGGCTCAATGTTGTTCTTGTCATAACACAAGAAATTCTCAGGAGATTATCTGCAGAAGTTCCTAAAATTAAGGCGAGCGTGTGCATCCATAGAAAATACAAATTATGGTGTAAAGGGAAAAATCACACTTTGATTCCTCAACTTTCAGAATACATATATCTCATCTTCTTTAAAATCGATTAGATTCTCCAACTTTTAAATTGAGTAATGTCCCCTTTATCCTTGTCTGCCTTATCATGTCATTAACACTGTTATCAAATCAACTCTATGCCTTCTTACAAAAAAAAAAATCAACTCTATGCCTATTCCAATCGGCCCTTGTAAAAAGGGGTTGGTTTGGAGCAAAACTCGAACTTCTATGCCAAAGGTTAGGCAAATTTATTGTGAACTATCATTCATAGGTATGGTCGGAAAGTTAACTTTCCCTCAAGGCTTCTCAGACTTGTGGAAGATATGTTCTGCTCCTAGAGTTGTGCTCTTCTAGTGGAAAGTCGTATGGAAGAGGCTGCCATGCAAATTCTTGCTCTGCATCAAAGAAATGTCGGACCCTCTAAACGCTTACTGTGATATCTGTGGACAGGTAGAGGATGTCGATCATATTTCGTGCAAGCGTTCTGTTGCTATTGAACTCTAGTCTCAGGTTGCTGTTCGGCATGGGATATATTCATATAGCCAGTGACTCCTTGGACAACTTAATGCTAAGCCATTCGGAAGGTTCCGTGGAGGAAACCATAAACGGAGGAGGATGCCACCATTGCCATCTAGAGGGCCTTCTAGAAGATGAGCTTCATGTTTAGGTTAGGGGGGCTAGTCGGTGAGTAGATGAGCTTGCTTATCCTTCGGCAGATGAGGGGATTAAGACGAACTCCCCATCCCAACCCTCATATAAAACATGACTGCATCCAATTCTGATCTCCTTCCGCTCATCTACTTGGTCCCCCTCCACTCTGAGATGCACGACATGCTCGTGAAGCAACTCTTGCTGCCTTCGTCTAGAGTACTTTCCCTCCTGGAACCGAATCCTCTTCAACTCTATCCCTTACAGAGTCCCCTGCATCGTCGCCCAACTCGGCATGCCAAGTGCCTTCCTTTACCTCATCGGAGCCATGGCCAACACCTTCTGGCTGGTCTTGGAGCTCTGTCCGGGGCGACCAAGCAAAGCCTGAGCAGCTCACGACCGAATGTGACCAAGGGAACCACAATCTGCTTGGCATACTACTTGGTCAGGTCTTGTTCCCCACATCCTGGCCTACCGCATGCATGGCCAACAAACCCCTCCATTGAAATCTCATGCTTGATCTCAGCCACTTCCAATAACTCTACAAACACTGATACAGAATGCGACTATCGTTTTGAGTGGCTAGACAAATGGAAAGCCGTGATGTATATGACCTTGGAGGCTTCGATTAATTTGAATAGATAGCCTAGAGCACTTCGGGCTTGGGGCTCTTGTGAAAGGGCTATGCGCCTAATGTCAGGATTCTGAGCCACCCCTAGAATTTCCCCCCCTTTTTTTTGGTTGGGTGGGTGTGGGTGTGGGTGTGGGGGTGGGGGTGGGGGATGGTCCTCATGCTCCTGCCCTTTAGCTACGGCTAAGGCCTTAATGGTATACGAGAAGGTCAGGTTAGAGGATCCGAGGAAGGATGGGATGGCTCCTTTGTTGGGGAAGATACAGCTTGGAATGTAAGGTTAGTTATGATAGAGAAAAGAAGCGAAGAAGTACAAGGTGAGAGCAGAGGAGGTTGGTGGAGTTCCTGGGAATAAGAAGGTGCATAACAACCATTCGAGGAACTTCATGGAGTACCATAAAGACACTTTGCACACGACAAAGCACTCTCCCTATCTTAGGCTTTGATGAATAATATGTTAGGATTTGACGTCTCGAGATTCAGCCCACATTGAGCCCACAGCGAGGTTCGCGGTGAAAAACGGAGTCCAACGAGACCAAGATCACCTGAAACGGAGCTCGGATGGAGGAGATACGAGCTTATGAAGTCGGCACGAGAATCGAGGCGGCGGAGGACCGCCGGCGACTGGCGGCGGGCGGCAGCGACGCGGCCGCAGGCGGTGGCGCGCGGGACGCGCGACCCAGGCCGGCGCGGGACGCGGGACCCAGGCCCGCGCAGTGGGGGCCCGGGGCCCAGGCGGGCGCGCGGCCCAGGCGTGCGCAGGCGCGGCCCAGGCGGGCGCGCGGCCCAGGCGCGCGCAGTCCCGCGCGCGCGGGCCGGCCCAGGCCAGCGGCCTGCTGGCCCCTTGCCCCGGTCCACGGCGCGATCTGTGGACTGCGTGGGCGTTTCTCGCGGTCCACAGCACTATTTCATGGACCGGAGCGCGATCGGACGGTCCAGGTGGCTCCCGGTCTTGATCCGACGGTCCAAGAGGTTTTTTGGCTTGGTTTAGGACTTCTAATTCCTCTCTAATTATGTTTTAAGCTATGTTTAACTCTATAAAAGGCCCTGTGACGAACAGGAGAGGATTGGGTTCGGTTTCTCGCCGCCGTACGAACCGAGAGAAGAGAGAGAGGCGTGAGGCGCTGTGAGAGAAGGAGCAGGAGGCTCCTGGACAGCGGTCGCCAGGCTCTTCAGGGGTTCAGGGGGGTCTCCAAGAGAGAGAGAGCTTTTGTGAGGGGAACTTCATGTGAGAGAGAATTGGGTGTACAAGGGTTGAGGGTGAGGTCTCCTCTTGTAAAATTTTCTTTTCATAGTAAAGTTTGCATGCCCCGTGGAGGCGAGCCCTTTTTGTGGCTGATCCACGTATTTTGATTATTTTTTTTTTTTGTTTTGTTTCTTCTTTCTTCCTGCTGCATCGCGTGGTACTGAAAGGATCTTGGGAGGTGGTGTCCTGGCCAGACATCCACCCAACAAGTGGTATCAGAGCAAAGCGGTACAAGGACGCAGATTGCAGTGGTGGTGAGCAAGATTGAAGATGGAGAAAACATGAACAATCAAGATGGAGATCAACAAGTTTGATGGTAAGAGCAATTTCTCCTTGTGGCAGGCAAGGATGAAGGACGTGCTCATCCAACAGGGATTGATCGATGCTCTCTTGTGCGATGAGAAGCCGACCACCATGGAGGTGCGGGATTGGAAACGGCTACAGATGCAGGCGGTGAGTACCATCCGTATGTACCTGGCGGATGAGGTGGTGATCCATGTGCTGAGCGAGACTTCCCCGACGGTACTGTGGTCGAAGCTCGAGGAGTTGTACATGGCGAAGTCTCTCACCAACACTCTTTTCCTCTGGAGGCAGTTTTACCAACTGCGGATGACTGAGGGACAGAGCGTGCAGGAACATCTGAGCCACTTCCAGAAGATCCTCACCGACCTTCTCAGCATTGGCGAGAACGTTGAGGAGAAGACCAGGGTGCTGGTTTTGCTGGCGTCGCTTCCTTCTTCGTACGAGTCCTTGGTGACTGCTCTTCTAGTGGGGAAGAGCACTATCAAGATGGATGAGGTCACCGCGGCGATACTCCAGAACGAGGTTCTCAGGAGGGAGAACCCAGCTTCGAGCTCAGGTATCGATAGCTCAGCTTTGGTGACTTCTGGAGGTGCAGGAGGCGGTAGACGGAGTGACAGGAGATCGCATCGAGGGCGGTCTAAGTCCAGGAGGGACTTGAGCAAAACCAGATGTTACCGGTGTGAAGAGTTGGGGCATCTAGCCAGAGATTGCCCTCAACTGAAAAATCGGACGGTGGCTGCTGTAGCGACGGCCGGCAGTGATTCAGATGGAGATGTCCTAGAGATATCTGACGAGGTATCTACTTCTTCCCAGCAGTGGATATTAGATTCTGCATGCCCCTATCATGTGTGTTGCAGAGAGGAGCAGTTTGACTCCCTAGAGAACAGTGAGAGCACTGTATATCTGCCGGATGGATCGAGCTGTGCGATCAGAGGCATTGGGACGGTCAGCTGGAAGACACATGACAGTGCAGTGAGGAGATTGGGGGAGGTCTGATACATACCCGATTTCAGGCGGAATCTTATCTCACTTAGCAGACTGGATTCGAGAGGCTACAGGATGGTAGCTGGTGGAGGAATCCTGAGGGTGCTACGCGGTGATAGGATTGTGCTGGAGGAGAAGAAGGGGAGCAGAGGACATTATTACCTGGCAGGGAGCCCAGTGCGAGGTGGAGCATCGGGAGCCAGGTGGAGCCCAGAGCGAGGTGGAGCTCCAGGAGGCGGATCGGGCACGAGACAGGAGACTCGGGAGGACGAGAGGCGACGTCGCAAGGTAAGATTCCTATTGCCGCAGGATGATGCCCCGAGCAGGTCTCAGGTCAGGAGGAGCACAGCATACGATGGAGATGGGATCGAGCAGCCTGGCTCGACTCCCATGTTTGCCCATCTATGATCAGCAGGCGATTGCCCCAGGGCATGGGGGCGAGGAGATCCAGAAGCTCTCGGAGTTTGGAGGAGGCCGAATATCGAGTCGAGGTGGAGATTGTTAGGATTTGACGCCTCGAGATTCAGCCCATATTGAGCCCACAGCGAGGTTCGCGGCGAAAAACGGAGTCCAACGAGATCAAGATCACCTGAAACGGAACTCGGATGGAGGAGATACGAGCTTATGAAGTCGGTACGAGAATCGAGGCGGCGGAGGACCGTCGGCGACCGACGGCGGGCGGCAGCGGCGCGGCCGCAGGCGGTGGCGCGCGGGACGCGCGACCCAGGCCGGCGCGCGGCCCAGCCGGGCGCGCGGCCCAGGCGCGCGCAGGCCCGCGCGCAGGCGCGGCCCAGCCGGGCGCGCGGCCCAGGCGCGCACAGGCCCGCGCGTGCGGTCCGGCCCAGGCCAGCGGCCTGCTGGCCCCTTGCCCCGGTCCACCGTGGACCGGGTGGTCCACGGCGCGGTCTGTAGACCGCATGGGCGTTTCCCACGCGTTTCTCGCGGTCCACGGTACTATTCCGTGGATCGGAGCGCGATCGGACGGCCCAGGTGGCTCCCGGTCTTGATCCGACGGTCCAAGAGATTTTTTGGCTTGGTTTAGGACTTCTAATCCCTCTCTAATTATGTTTTACGCTATGTTTAACTCTATAAAAGGCCCTGTGACGAACAGGAGAGGATTGGGTTCGGTTTCTCACCGCCGTACAAACCGAGAGGAGAGAGAGAGGCGTGAGGCGCTGTGAGAGAAGGAGCAGGAGGCTCCTGGACAGTGGTCGCCAGGCTCTTCAGGGGTTCAGGGGGGTCTCCAAGAGAGAGAGAGCTTTTGTGAGGGGAACTTCATGTGAGAGAGAATTGGGTGTACAAGGGTTGAGAGTGAGGTCTCCTCTTGTAAAATTTCTTTTCATAGTGAAGTTTGCATGCCCCGTGGAGGCGAGCCCTTTTTGTGGCTGATCCACGTATTTTGATTGTTTTTTCTTTTTGTTTTGTTTCTTCTTTCTTCCTGCTGCATCGCGTGGTACTGAAAGGATCTTGAGAGGTGGTGTCCTGGCCAAACATCCACCCAACATAATGAAGATAATGGTAGGTCTACCAAAGTCTTCTTATCTTTATTCTCTCTATCAGCCTCACTCTCCTTCTTGTTGTGCCTTTAATTCGTTCAATATAAGGTTAGAAGCTTGCTTAAATAGAGAGGAAGATCAGATAAGATAATTTTAAAAAGAAAATCTTATAAATGTAGATACTACACCATCGCACACTGACTTATCACCACTGGCCAATTAAATGAGATGGATGGAAGACATTATTTTCTACATTGCAAATACAGATACCACCAATTTTTCTTTGAAGATCACCAAGAATAGCATTCATCGCACTAATGCTGTTGGCCAGGATCCATTGTTCAATAAACTCCAGCTCCAGCAGCAGCAACAGCCAAGGCAGGTCGATTTCAATGCAGGGCCGACCTTGATGGCTGTTATCCAAGACGGGGTGCACTTGGATGTGGAGGCTCCAGACAGAGAAGACGCGGCCGGCCTGTCGAATGAGCAGAGACTGAAGAAGAGAGGGAGAAAGCCAGCGAATGGGAGCGTAGGGACACTGAACCATGTTGAGGCTTTTGCGACATAGGCGAAAGAAGCTGAACCAGCTTTTCTATGCTTTGTGATCGCTCGTGCCTACAGTCAAGATACAATTGAAGCTAATTGGTCACCCTTTCATCTTTTCTAATCTTTGGATCAATTGGAGAAAGAGGAACAAACACATGTTGGCAGCAAGGGAAGGTGGTCAATTGCTAGCAACAATGCTGTGAGAAATTTGGAAGGAGCAGAATGCAAGATTACTTTTGCATAGAAAAAGATCTATCTTCTCTGTTCTGCAGGCTGCGCTTCAGTGCTTTCTTAGTTGGAATACTCTTTGCTCCGTCAAGAACCTTCAAGACCATCTTGGCTTTTGTAGTAAGCTGAATTCTCTTGTTGCTGATTACTGTCGTTCTGGCTCATCCTCATGATCTTATATTGATCTTTTGTGGGGTTTGTTTGCTTTATAGTCTTAGTTTTTGAAACACTAAATTCTATGTAGTTTTGTGACTTCCACATTTTATAGTTTTTGAAGTTTTTCCTTACTGTTATTGAGAAGGGTTTGCTTTGCCCTATAAATTATTGGATGGCAATCCTTGCTTCTCTTTTTCTTCAAAAAAAGAAAAAAAAAAAAAAAGAGATCGCTCGTGCCAAACGTTTCGAAGATGGACAATGCCTTCCTGGTTCAAGATGTTGTGAATTATATCACCGATCTCCAGAAGAGGGTCGAGGATATGGAGTCGGAGAGGGACAATTTACTGAAAACTCACAAGCAAGGAAAGCAACTAAATTGCCCGAAGATATCGAAGCTGCGAACGATGTGGTGGTCGTGCGAGTGAGATCTTCTCTGGGGACTGATCCAATGAATAAACCTGTTTCAAGCTTTCAAGGGGGCACGGGTTGTGGTTGCCTGATCGAAGTTCTCGTTTGGATTTGGTGTGGCAGTGCATATATTTGTGGTCAAAGCGCCAGGCTCCGAGGAGGAAATGAAAGAGGAGTTGGTTGCTGCTCTGTCTCGTGAAAGAAATTTGACCGTAGATGTCCGGGAGCAGGGTAGTGACGTTTAGATGATGCATCTACGGGGCCAGGGAGGGTGCTTGCTATACACCCAGTAACAATGTGTCACTTTATTCAAAAATATATATTAAAATATTAAATAAATAATTTATTAAATATATATTAATTAATTATATATTGTGTACCGATGAATACTAAATTTGATAAATTATATATCTATTTAGTTGTTGACGTGTATTATATTATTACTGAGTATGTATCAAAAAAAGAAATTTATAGTATGTATTACCTGATATATATATGATATATATTATTATGTAATAAAAATAAAAAATAATAATATTTTAATTATGAGACTAATAATTTTGTCGGTAAAATTTTTTTTGATTTTTAGATTTATATTTTAAAATTAATATTAAAAGACACGTAGCACGTTATGAAACCCATCTTTTATAGTGCCCACCCGATATGACTTTTGTTCGCTCCAATGTTTATCGTGTTTTGCTCTCAAGAATGCGATCCTCGATGGAATGTCGAGTAACTGTTCCAGTATATTTTGGAGTCGGATCTTTAATGATTTAAGTTTTTATATAATACTAATTTTGTGCCTACAGATAGAGCATGGATTCTAAATCACATAATTTATTATTTACTAAAACTGATCATTAATTTTGATAATAAATAACTAAATAAATAATAATTTTAAAATAAATATTAATAAACATTATATATCATCAATAATGAAAAAAAAATTGTTAAATAATATTCAATCATTATCAACTACAAATTTATGAAATTTAAAGTGATAAACCTACGATAAAATAATGTCCATCTAATTCCTGATGTCAATCCATATTTTTTGCTACATATATAAGTGTGCTTTAATTATAAAAATATAATAATATAATACTTTAATAATATAATTTAATTCATATGAGTAACCTTCAATTCAATCCTTTAATCACATAATGCTTCTCATTCAATCTCTCTATTTTCAATGAGTATTTTTAAGATGCTTTTAATGGTTGAAAAATAAAATATTTTTTATGCACTTTCTCTCTATTTTTATATAGCATATTCAAAATTTATTTTGATCAACTTGACAATCATAGATGAGAATTTACTGCTTTAGTGGATAACTTAAATTGCTAATCTACCTTCTCTCAATATATATATATATATATATATATATATATATATATATATATATATATATATATAATTATTTAAGATATCTTAATAGATTTTTTGTTGGTTTAGAACGGCATTTTTCTCTTGTGTTGATTATATTTGGCTGTTCGATACTATGGCGAAGGATCCAAATTGCCTCCACCAAAATGTCATTGCGTTCTTTGTAACAGCAAGCATTTACGCTGGACTATTTGTCGCATGCTTCTACGATTCACGAAGCATGCAAGTTGGTTTTCTTATCCATTATAATTTCTTCCCAGAGAGTTATGTTAATGGTGCAGATTAGATTCCACGATAGAATAGAATGCCCCTGGCAGCTGTACCCTTTTCTCTAATTCACGTTTGAAGTACAGTAACTCCTACCAAAAAGAAGAAGTACGGTAACTCAAAACATGGCAGTTATATTTGGGTGGTGGCATTGCCCGGTATGGATGCTGTCATTTCTATATGTTATATGCTGTCCTTGGGTTCGTTTGATCCATAAATTTTTTTTTAATTTTTTTTTAAATTATATTTAAATAATAAAATTTTGATATATTTATTTGATCATTAAAAATAATTTATTGTAAGATTATTTATGCTTGTTTGAACATTTATTTTTCTGAAAAAACTGCATAGAATATCTATTATGCACTTAATAGATACAAGACCATACATTTTTACTTTTAAATTTTATATAAATAATAATATTATATTTATATTAATATAAAAATATAATATTAATATATTATAATACATATTAAATTATAATAAATTATTGTATTAATATAATATTAATATATATTAAGATTATATTGATATAATATTAATATTTTAATATAATATATTTGTTAAGATAGATATAAATATAATATAATATTAATATTATATTTAATATTTCATCCTAACCATCTATTGATATTTTGTTAAAATCTTAATTGTGAATCTTAAAAAAATATTTTTTGAAAGAAATTAGTACCATCAATTTTCATCCTATGTAAAATTTTAAAAACTCATATTCTCTATAAGTTTTTATTTCTCATAAAATAAAAAAAAATATTATTTTATAGATTTTTTTTTTTGTATTTTTTCTCTTCTTAAAACTCCAACCAAATAGATGGCCATCTTTTCCATTCCTGAAAGTTACCTTTCCCCCTCAATTTCTCGTGAACCAAACAAGTCTTTAAAGGAAGATATGTCCCATAATTTTTGCTTCACTTGACTATAATTTATTGTACTACTCAATTTAATAAGATCATTGTATGTGTCCAATATTCTTTCTTGGAGAGGTGAGCACACTTTCTAGACCCTTTCTACACTAGCAAGCTAGCAAAATCAAATTCTAGCCACTGAAGCTAGAATATAAGATTATATTCTAGATATTTCACTTATTTTTTTTTTTTCAAAACATATATATATATATATTTTTAATTACGAGTCAATGATCACATCAATTTAACGTGAGTACAGTTTAAAAAGTCAGAAAATAAAAGATTCCATAGGATTTATGGGCATATCTCATCTTGTCGTCACATCTATTCTTTAGTATACTTAGTAATGTAAGGAGCTATCAAACTATAGTGTTGTTCATTTTTTAAAAGATATATCGGACAGACATCGTGATAGACTCACAAAAAGATGTTTAGATGTCACGAAGAGGCATATGAGCCTTCAACTATCTCGCATCGTCCAGATTTTAGTCGATAATAATCATCAGATCGGATGGATTTTTCTTTACCTTTCCTTTCTGCTTAGTTTTCCCTTTTCTCTTGTGCTTGTCCTGCTGGTATGGCATTATTACGGCACGTTTTGCTGTATCGTTTTGTTACTCATCTTGTAACTTCCCACATATTGTCAATGAAGCTTTCGGACCTTGTTTAACCAAAAAGAAAAAGGTGTTGGGGGATACCCACCGACCGACCGATCGATGGCCGGAGGAACTGACCGACCGACTTACGGTCGAAGGGACCGACCGACCGACTGCCGGAAGGAACGACCGACCGACCAACGATCGAGCGGACTGACCGACCGACTGACGGTCGGAGCGACCGACTGACGGACGCCATCACCGGCTAATTATCGGCTCACGACCGACTGAGGATATGTCGGGCGCACCTTTCCCGACCGACTGAACCCAGAGGTCTGATGGCCGACTCACGTAAGACTCGCCGACCAACGGAGGGGCCCGACGCCACTCAGCTGGCCACCGACTTAGGGTCGGTCGACTCCTCCAATCACCGTACAGCCGTCAGACCTTGTCAGTTCTGACAGCAACATGCGGCACGGCTATCTAGGGGCATTGTCCCGCCGAGGACATTGTCAACCTTGGTGATTTGACAGCCACACGGCGACATGACACTTTCACGGTGACTCTGACAGTCTACAGTGAGTTGACAGTTCCTCACTTGTCTGTGCCATTAATGACGGCGCCATACCGTGCTCCACTATATAAATCGGGGAAGGCAACAGTGCAAGGGATCTCCATTCTCGCCTTCGAGACCACAGGCTTGCTCCTCCCTCTCCCTCTCTCCTTCGATCGAGCTCTCTGTCTTCATTTCACTGTTGCCCAGTCACCTCTCTGACTTGACCGTCGGAGGGTCCCCGCCGGAGCCGCCTCCGGTCAGTGTGGACTTCTCATTTTTGCAGGTGCTCGTTCTCCGGCGATCGGACGACGAGGCGATTGGCCGCAACAGATTGGCGTGCCAGGTAGGGGACAAAATGACAAAGATAAGAGCTCAACGATCGAGGATGACCGGATCGACGAGGCGCTCTTCCCATCGAGAAGAGGCCTCCCCGCCACCGCCGGCGGTGGAGCCCAGCTCTCCACACCACGCGGTGACCACGGAGGCGCAGATCGCGGCTATCATACGGCAGATGACCGTACTGACGGACGCAGTCAAGAGCCTCCAGCAACAACCGACGGCCCATCCGATGCCCTCCAGGAGCAACCGCCGATGACCGCGTCGATCCCCGTCGCCTCCGTGCGAGCGCTCCCACGGAGAAGAGGAGGGACGGCCATGGCGCGACGACCGGCGGACCCCGCGACCCTCTCCTTCCCCGCTGGAACGGGCAAGGAAGGAGAAATGACCGCGCACGCCGTCGGCCTCCCTCTCGGAATCTTTCGGAGACTCCACTCCCGGGGTCTCCCAGCACCGACGAGCGGACGACTACGAGCGCCGGTTCGAGGAGATCGACCGCCGACTCGCCCAGTTGCAGATGGACGGCCAGAAGTCTTCAAACGACGTCGACTTCCAGACCGCCCAACCTCTCTCCCGACTGGTCCTCGACGAACCGATTCCTAGTCGGTTCAAGATGCCGCACGTGGAGCCATATGACGGCTCCACCGATCCAGTCGACCACCTTGAGAGCTACAAAGCTCTCATGATGATTCAGGGGGCAACCGACGCTCTTTTTTGCATCGGCTTCCCCGCTACGCTCCGCAAGGCTGCCAGGGCCTGGTACTCCGGTCTCCGATCGGAAAGTATCCATTCCTTCGGACAGCTCGAGCACTCGTTCGTGGCCCATTTCAGCACCAGCCGAAAGCCGCCGCGAACGTCGGACAGCCTTTTCTCCCTCAAGCAGGGGAAAAATGAGACACTCCGACACTTCATGGCGCGATTCAACACGGCCACGCTTGAGGTCCGGGACCTCAACGAAGACATGACTGTCTCAGCCATGAAACGGGGCCTGAGGGTGTCCCGATTCACCTACTCTCTGGACAAGACCCTCCCCCGGACATACGCCGAGCTACTGGAGCGCGCATACAAGTATATGCGCGCGGACGAAGGAGCGTCCGACCGACGCTTGGCCGAGCCCAGAGGCCCGAAAGAGAAGCGGAGGAAAGGTCGGGAGCCCGCCGAACCCAGCAGGCCCCCGACCGATAGTCGGGTCTCGCTGCCCCGACGAACCCAAAAATCACCCCGACAACAAACTCAAGGGCCGGCACGCCCCAGGTATGACTCCTACACTCCTCTCTCCGCTCCTCGTGCACAGATTCTAATGGAGATCGAGGGGGAAGAATACCTGCGACGGCCTCCGCCTTTGAAGGCAAAAAGCCTCGACCGTTGGAAGTACTGTCGATTTCACCGAGGCCACGGCCACAACACCGAGCAGTGCATCCAGCTGAAGGATGAGATCGAAGCTCTCATCCGTCGGGGATATCTCGGTAAATTTTGGAAGGGTCCGCCGACCCAACCAGTTGCCGATCGACGACCTCAGCCGACTGAAGAAGCGGCGAACAATCAGCCGACGGCCGGAGTCATCAACATGATCTCCAAACGACTGGGCCCGGGGACATCTGCGGGAGGGGAGCTGACGAAAAGGCCGCGCCCGGACGACGTAATCACCTTCACGGAGGACGACGTTCGGGGCATCCAAACTCCCCACGACGATGCTGTTGTTGTGTCAGCGACAATAGCAAATTATGATGTAAAACAAATTTTTGTGGATAATGGAAGTTCGACAAATATTTTGTTTTACTCGACCTTCTCTCGGATACGACTGTCAACTGACCGACTTAAGAGGATCTCCATTCCCTTGATCGGCTTTGCCGGAGACGCCATCACGACAGAGGGAGAAATCACCCTGCCCGTGACGGTCGGCACCGAACCACGGCAAAGCACGGTCCACCTAACTTTCGCGGTCGTCCAAGTTCCTTCGGCCTACAACGCCATACTTGGACGATCCGGATTGAACGCCCTCAAGGTAATCGTCTCGACGTACCATCTCCTCATTCGGTTTCCGACCAAAAATGGAATCGGAGAGATGCGTGGGGATCAACAGCTCGCCCGACGATGCTTCCAGATCTCCGCTCAAAGCGACGAGTCGAGGGGTTCCCTGACAATCGACAAGCTGGACCAATGGGAGGAGGAAGAACGGGGTTCGCCGGCCGAGCAGCTCGAGGCGATCCCGATAGGTGAAAATCCGGATCGAAAGATTTGGGTCGGGTCCCAATTGTCCGACACCGAACGACGCCGACTGACGGAGCTGCTGACGGCCAATGCCGACATATTTGCTTGGTCGGCAGCAGATATGTCGGGCATCCCCCCAGAAACAATAACCCACCGACTCAACATCGACCCGACGATGAGGCCGGTGAGGCAGAAGAAAAGGTCCTTCGCTCCAGAGAGACAGAGGGCCATCGACGAAGAAGTGGACAAGCTACTCGAAGCGGGCTTCATCCGAGAATCCACGTATCCCGATTGGTTCGCCAATGTTGTCATGGTCAAAAAAGCCAACGGGAAGTGGAGGATCTGCATCGACTACACCGACCTCAACCGAGCCTGCCCAAAGGATAGCTTCCCGCTTCCCAAGATTGACCAGCTGGTGGACGCGACGTCCGGATTTTGACTGCTCAGCTTCATGGACGCCTTCGCCGGATACAACCAGATCCGGATGGCGCCTGAAGACGAGGAGCACACCACGTTCGTGACTCCCAAGGGCCTCTACTACTACCGGATGATGCCCTTCGGACTGAAAAACACCGGCGCCACCTACCAGCGACTTGTCAATAAGGTCTTCAAAGATCAGATCGGGCGCAACATGGAGGTGTACGTGGACGACATGCTGGTGAAGAGCACACAGATCCCAGACCATGTTCAGGATCTTGAGGAGACCTTCCGCACCCTTCGACGACACCGAATGAAGCTCAACCCGATCAAGTACGCTTTTGGGGTGACCTCAGGGAAGTTCCTCGGATTCCTCGTTTCTCAGAGAGGGATTGAGGCCAACCCTGAGAAGATAAAGGCAATCCTCGACATGCGTCATCCGAATACCAAGAAGGAGGTCCAACAGCTGAACGAAAAAATCGTCGCTCTTAGCCGATTTATTTCTCGATCAGCTGAAAGGTGCCTTCCATTTTTCAAAACTTTGCGCAACGCAAACGGTTTTTCTTGGTCGGATGAGTGCCAACAGGCCTTCGAAGACCTGAAAAAGTACTTGGCTTCCCCGCCGCTGCTCGTAAAGCCGTAGGTCGGGGAAACCTTGTATCTCTACTTGGCCACATCTTCTGAGGCGATCGGTTCGGTGCTCATCCGAGAAAATGAGTGCCGAACCCATCAGCCTATCTACTACACCAGCAAGGTGCTCCACGATGCCGAAGCAAGGTATTCGAAGACGGAAAAGATGATTTTCGTCCTGACCGTCTCCGCGCAACGACTCCGTCCATACTTCCAGGCCCACGCCATAGTGGTGCTCACCAACCAGCTCCTGAGGGAGATATTGCGCCGACCCGACACATCTGGACGACTCGCGAAGTGGGCGATGAGGCTCAGCAAGTTCGACATTCAGTACCGACCAAGGCCTGCCCTGAAAGCTCAGGTCTTGGCTGACTTCATCGCCGAATGTCCGACAACCGACCAAGGGTCAGGAGCTGAAGGCCCGGGACGAGATGCGGTCTCTGAGCCAGACCCGATCTCCACCTGGGTACTCCATATCGACGGAGCCTCAAACGTTCAGGGAAGCGGGGCTGGGCTCCTGCTCACGAATTCGGATGGGGTGGTCACCGAGTATGCCCTCCGGTTTGATTTCAAGGCCTCCAACAACCAAGCCGAATACGAGGCACTCCTCGCCGGCTTGAGGATTGCAAAAGAACTGGGCGTCGACAGCCTCTGGGCTTTCTCCGACTCTCAACTGATCGTGGGGCAGGTCAAGGGCGAATTCGAGGTGCGAGATCCGACCATGGTCAAATACCTTAAGAAACGCCTCAGGTATTTTGAAATTTTCCACATCCCTAGGTCGGAGAACGCCCGTGCCGACGCACGCTCCAGACTGGCGACGTCGGCCTACGACTCTTTGGGTCGGACGTTCGTGGAGAGCCTCGAGCAGCCGAGCATCGATCGGGTCGACGAGGTGCTACAGCTAACATCCGAACCAAGTTGGATGGACCCGATCGTTCGGTATCTGACCGACGGGATCAGCCCTGAAGATCCCACGGAAGCCAAGCGACTCCGATGGTCGGCCTCACAATATGTCATCATGGATGGCCGACTCTACAAGAGGTCGTTTTCCCTTCCCCTACTTAGGTGCTTGGGACCGACCGACGCTGACTACGCTCTCCGAGAGATTCACGAAGAAATTTGCGGGAACCACTTGGGGGGCAAGTCCCTGGCCTACAAGGTCTTGCGACAGGGCTACTACTGGCCTACCATGAAGAAGGACGCGGCCGAGTTGGTCCGGAGGTGCGAACCATGCCAAAAGTACGCCAACATTCAACACCAACCGGCCAGCCAAATTGCTCCTATTGTCGCTCCATGGCCCTTCGCCCAGTGGGAGGTCGACATTCTCGATCCTTTTCCCCCAGCGTCGGGTCAGAGGAAGTTCATAGTCGTCGCCATCGACTACTTCACCAAGTGGGTAGAGGCCGAATCATTAGCACAGATCATCAAGCGGAAGATGGAAGACTTCATCCAAAAGTCCATCATCTTCAGGTTCGGGTTGCCGCACGCCGTTATCACCGACAACGGACGGCAATTCGACAACCAGGACTTCAGAGACTTCTACGCCAGATTCCACATCAGGCACCGACTGACTTCAGTCGGGCACCCCTAGTCCAACGGCGAGGTCGAGGTGACCAACCGAACATTGCTCCACGGACTCAAGATCCGACTAAACGAAGCCAAAGGCCTCTGGGTCGACGAGCTAGGCTCCGTTCTGTGGGCTTACTGAACGACCCCCCACGTTCCGACCGGAGAGTCGCCTTTCAGTCTGGCCTACGGAACGGAGGCCATGATCCCGCTCGAGATTGGACTGCCATCTTCAAGAGTCGAGCGGTATCAAGAGCCGGACAACTCCGAGAGTCAGAGGGCCGACCTAGACCTCCTCCCCGAACTACGAGATGAGGCTCAGATTCGTATGGCTTCATACCGACAGAGGGTCGCTCGGTATTACAACGCCAGGGTCAGACCAAAGCTTTTCAGGCCTGGCGACTTGGTCTTGAGGAAGGCAGAAGTGTCAAAGCCCTTGGACCAAGGGAAGCTGGCTCCCAATTGGGAAGGACCCTACAAGGTAGCAGACACCTACGGTCCGAGAGCCTACCGACTGGAGACCCTTGAGGGAAAACCCATTCCCCGAACTTGGAACGCCGACAACCTGAAGCTGTATTACCAATGAACTTTGTAATTCGATAGTCGGAATTCAAATCCAGTTTGAAATCTCGGAGCTTTAACTCTTCGACTAATGATCGGCGCTCACCAAAGCCAAGCCCCGACATACCGACTATGACTCGGTATCCGCCTAAAGCCGACGACCTTATCGTCGGTGACCCATCGGACTCTTGCGAGGGCCGACGCATCTACACGAACGGGAGTTGACACTCCTTCGACGATCAATGATGGATCGGACCCTTACCAGGACCGATGTATCCGTACCAACGGGAGTCGCACTCCTTCGACCTTCGACGACACATCGGCCCTTACAGGGACCGGTGCATCTGTTTTGACGGGAGTTGACACTCCTTCTACGGTCGAACTTTCGGGCCAGACCATCGGCTAACAAGCCGATTGAGCCCCGACCAAAAAAAGGTGAAATACCTACGCGACCAACGTCGCGAATCCCGACCGAGCCACGGTCGGTCGAAGGATATTCGGCTTACCACCGTCTATCGCACGACGCGACCTTTGTCGCATCAACGACTTACCGACCGGGCTACGGTCGGCCGGACGATATTCGGCTTACCACCGTATATCAAAAGGCGCAGCATAAGCACCCGACATAAGGGCATTGGGATCCGACTTGCCGTCGTTTCCCCGACTGAATGCGCCGAACGACATTCGACTGAACGCGTCGGTGGAGACCCGACTACCGAACCTTTGCCAAGTTCGGTCGGCTCCCGACTCTACAGACGCGCCCGACTGACGACTTTGACTATCGGAAGCCGATCCAAAGTCGGGACTTACTCTACGTTCGTGACGGCACGAGCTGCCGAACGTCCTTACCAACCTATGTGTGTTAGCGACTTACGAAGATATACTACAACGAACGAAGGAAAATAAGCGGAGAAAAAGCTAAGTCCAAAAACTTTGATTTCATTGAAGAATCAAAATAAGGTTTACAAAGGAAGGCCGGAGCCCGATTACAAGTCAAAGCAAAAACATAAAACAAAACCGACTAATCGTCGGAGTCAACGTCCTCCACTGGACGACGATGGGAGTTGGTCGGCGGATCAGCTCTGACTTCTGCAGTCGGGGCCGACTGATCTTCGGCAACCGGCTCTGCGTCCTCTTCGGCTTCCGCCCTGGTGGAGAGACCTTCCAACGCTGGTCCGGCCATCTCCTCCGCAGCTGGGGCCTCCGACTCCGGCAGAACTACGCTGCTGAGATCCAGTTCCGGGTACAAGCCTCGAACGGCTTCCCGAGCATCCTCGTACCCGACTTGGTACGAGAGGTAGCCGCTCTCAAGAAGTTCTTCTCAGTACTCCTCTGAGTCCCGGAAGACTTCAATGGCCCGACTCAGAGCCTCCTTCGCCGACTCAGCCTCGCCCCTCGCGATGCCCGCATCGGCCTGAGCGACGGACAAGCCTTCTTCGACCTTGGCGAGATTTTCGAGACTCACTCGGAGTTGCTCACGGTCCGCCTCCAGCTCCTTGGCGATGCCGTCTCGCTCGTGTCGGAGCCGACGGATGGTCCGGGACTTCTTCCTCGCGTCGTCCTTAGCCGACTGGAGCTCCGACTCCGACGACGCCAAGGCCCCCTTGAGTCGGGAGACCTCCTCGGAGAGTCAGGAGACCTCCCCCTCAAGTCAGCCCTCCCGGTCGACCGACTGCTGTAGCTGATCGACGAGGATGACTTTGTCGGCTTCGAGGGCTCCGACTTTGTCCCTCCACGCCGCACGCATCTCGCCGAACTTCCGATATCCAGCCTCCAGCTCTGAGATATTGAAGACCAGCTGCACAAGGTGAAACCAACCGATGAGAAAGCAAATTTATGAGAAACTACATTCAAAGTCGGAGGAAAGAGAAACTTACCCGGATCATCATCGGATAGAACGAAGACAGCATGTCGGACACATGCTGATTCTTCATTGCGTTGATGTCGGCGGGAAGGAGGAGCGCCTGACACAATTTCCTGGCCAAGTCGTGGTTGGCCAGGCCCGATGCACCTTCGGGAAGCGAAAAGTCGGCCGACCCTCCACCAGCCGACCGACCTTCGTCGCCCGACGCCATGGGGGCCTTACCTCGGCTAGTTGCCCAGGCCCTGGCGTCAGAGATGGACGGCAGGCTTGACCCCGACCGAGTCTCGACCGACGGTGCGGCGGCAGCGTGCGTCGGTCGTTCGGGTTCGCGGGCCTCCTCCCGAACCTCCGAAGCCTGCTGGGCGGTCGGCGCGCCATCTGCAGACTCGGCAGCCCGTCTGTCGGGTGAAGCCACGCCCTCAGCCGACGGTCCCTCGGATGGGACATCGACGAGCACTGTCGGCGCTGACAGTGCGATCACCGATTCTGCCTCCGACCCGGTCGGTTCGCTCGGCGGAGGCGCACGGGGCCTCTTGGGAGGCTGCGACGGCCCGGCGCCTTGCGCCGGCCTCTTCCTCACGGCGTGCTGGCGTATGTCGGCCGCCGTCAGTCGTGTCCTCGGCGGCATATCTGAAAAAGACAATAAATGGTCAGTACCGAAGAGGAAGAGAAAAAAGAGAAAAAAAAGAGTGGTCGGAAAAATAAAAAATCGACCTAAACGGGGGACTGGGCTAAGGCTGGCGTCGTACAAGGCCTGCTCGGTGACGAGCTCGCTCTACTTCGGCACTGAGATGTCCTTTAACCGATGAAAGTCCTCCCGATCATCGGCCTCCACCCGACTGTTCTCATTTGGCTCGGTTCGGAGATTCTCCCAACGGACGGGAAACCCCCAAGAAGCAGAAGACGACGCAAAGAAGAACTGATTCTTCCATCCGTGAATGGACGATGGAAGACCAGTAATGAAAGAGAGCCCTTTCCGAGGGACGAAGTACCACCACCCTCGGGCTTTAGGGTGGGGTCGGAGGACGAAGAAGACTCAGAAAAGGGAGATCCGAGGTTCGGTCGGCAAAAGCCGACACAAAAGAGCAAAACTGACTATCAGCCGAACCGAGTTCGGCGCAAGTTGTGTCGGGCATAGCCCGTAATAGTCAAAAATGTTCCGGACGAACTCCGAAACCGAGAATCGAAGGCCGTCCCGGAGATCCTCCAGATAGAAGGCCACCTGACCCTCAGGCGGGCTATTGACCCGACCATCAGCGCCAGGGGCGAACAGCCGAAACTGCTCCGGGATGCGGTACTGCTCCCAGAGCCGATCGACGTTCGGCCCCGAAAGTGAAGAAACCTCCACCTCCGGGGACGACCGAGTGTCTTCGGTCGGCTCTCCCGACCGACTACCTCGTGGGGACGTCCTAGCCATGGATTCAGAACAGATGGCAAGGAAGAAGGAGGAGAAGGTGGGGAAGACAACAGTGGCCCTTGGAAGGAAAAGAAGGAGCTGCAAACAAGGAGCGGAGCGAGAGAGTACCTGGAACGAAGACTCACACGGGCAGAGTTTCAACTGTAAAATGAGGAGGGTAAAAAACCATGTGGGGGTAACTTTGTATATATAGTGCCCCCCAACGGTCGAGATGAAGGCACGGCCAACGAAGACTCCCCAGATCTTGCCGCGTGGCGTCATCTGGGCCGTCCGACGGTTCGACGCACCTGCCTTCAGATCGCGCCACGTCACCTCCATCCGCTCCACCGAACCTGAACCAATGGCCGCACGCCACGTGGCGCGAGGGCCGCGACGTTTGGTATCCCCGAAGGGACGGCGGGAATGACGGTTCCCCTTTCCGATGGGACGGGACGCCTGGCGCCGGCTTTACCGCTGACACCAGCGGGACGTCCGACACGGTGGGGCGTCCGACGCCGACATGACACCTGGCGCCGATGGGACGAGACGTCTGACACCGATTAGACGTCGGACGCCAGCAAATCGCTCGGCATTTATGAGACGCCTGACACCATATCAACCGGCGGTACGGTCGGATCTTTGCATACGACGAATCCACTCCTAGTCGCCAGCTCATCATCCGACTCAGGAGTGGAGGGGGGCAACTGTTGGGGGATACCCACCGACCGACCGTCCAATGGCCGGAGGAACCGACCGACCGACTTACGGTCGAAGGGACCGACCGACCGACTGCCGGAAGGACCGACCGACCGACCAACGGTCGAGCAGACCGACCGACCGACTGACGGTCGGAGCGACCGACTGACGGACGCCATCACCGGCTAATTATCGGCTCACGACCGACTGAGGATATGTCGGACGCACCTTTTCCGACCGACTGAACCCAGAGGTCTGATGGCCGACTCACGTAAGACTCGTCGACCAACGGAGGGGCCCGACGCCACTCAGCTGGTCACCGACTTAGGGTCGGTCGACTCCTCCAATCGTCGTACAGCCGCCAGACTTTGTCAGTTCTGACAGCAACATGCGGCACGGCTATCTAGGGGCATTGTCCCGCCGAGGGCATTGTCAATCCTGGTGATTTGACAACCACACGGCGACATGACACTTTTACGGCGACTCTGACAGTCTACAGTGAGTTGACAGTTCTTCACTTGTCTGCGCCATTAATGACGGCGCCATACCGTGCTCCACTATATAAATCGGAGAAGGCAACAGTGCAAGGGATCTCCATTCTCGCCTTCGAGACCACAGGCTTGCTCCTCCCTCTCCCTCTCTCCTTCGATCGAGCTCTCTGTCTTCATTTCACTGTTGCCCAGTCACCTCTCTGACTTGACCGTCGGAGGGTCCCCGCCGGAGCCGCCTCCGGTCAGTGTGGACTTCTCGTTTTTGCAGGTGCTCATTCCCCGGCGATCGGACGACGAGGCGATTGGCCGCAACAAAAGGTAATAAGATTATGTGGACTCATACAATCATAATAATTCACTAAACTCAAGCATAAAAACCGCATTATCTCTTTGCTAAGTTATCAATTGCCAGCATGGCTAATTGAAGCACAATATTGAAGTTTGGTGTGAGAAGACTTGACCTGGTTCCACCAAACCCGGTGAGCACCAGATCCAATAGACTGACCCAATTTCAAAAGAGTCGGCATCTGGTCCAGCACGTGAGGCCGGCCCAATCTTAGTCAGTACTCGGGACCCCCCAAAGAAACGTGTAATTATTAGCTGGGCCAGGTCCAATAGACCTCTTCAAATCCAACGGTGTCTAACACGCCATATTACCCCTTGTATTTCACCGATTCCAGATTTCGCGTTATCCACCGTGCATATGCTCCAGATTTGCCCTAGTCCACTTGGACCTGGTCCATGCAATAAGTTCTCCATAAGAAACCCTCGCCCTATGCATGAAATCCCTTTCCCTCCTCTGCCCTACAAGAACTCTTCCTCTCCTCTCTTTCCCCATTTCAAATCTCCATTCCGGCGAGCCTCCTCTCGCCGGCAGCTCCCTCGCTCTCGATTTCTCTCCTAGGAAAGTCTTCTCAACTCCCTTCTTCAGGGCTTTATCCTACTTTTTGTCATCGATCGCTCCCTAGGATCGCTCCCTAGGAGCTGGATATCTGAAACCCTAGCCGTTACCCTCCTACTACTCGCTCCGATGGACTTCAACAACCCCGCCGCCCTCGAAACCCTCTCCCAGTGGTTCCTCCAGTCCCTCTCCCCCGACCCCGAACCTCGACGCCGCGCGGAGTCTTCCCTCTCCGCCGCCGCCGCCTCATCCGGCTTCGCCCTCGCCGTCCTCAACCTCGTCGCCACCGACCCCGTCGACGAGCAGATCCGTCTCGCTGCCGCCGTCCACTTCAAGAACCACCTTCGCTCCCGCTGGTCGCCCTCCTCCTCCGATGACCTTCCCATTCCGGAAGCAGAGAAGAACCAGATCAAAGCCCTGATCGTCTCCCTCATGCTCAAAGTCCCCCGCCGCATCCGCCCCCAGCTCTCCGAGGCCCTCTCCATCATCAGTTCCCACGACTTTCCCCAGGCCTGGCCCTCCCTCCTCCCCGAGCTCGTCTCCAATCTCCGATCCGCCGCCGACTACTCCACCGTCAACGGCCTCCTCGGCGCCGCCAACTCCCTCTTCCTCAAGTTCCGCCACTCCTTCGACACCCCCGCCCTCCGCCTCGACCTCAAGTATTGCCTTGATGGCTTCGCCGCCCCCCTCCTTGAGGTCTTCCTCAAGACTGCACAGCTTATATCTGCTAGTGCCACCGCCGGCTCCCCTGACGTCCTCTGCCCCTTATTCGAGTCCCAGCGCCTCTGCTGCGAGATCTTCCACTCTCTCAACTCCATCGAGCTTCCAGAGTTCTTCGAGGACCACATGCGGGAGTGGATGACCGAGTTCCGCAACTATCTCACCGCCACCTACTCGCCGGCGGTCGAGGCTGAGGGCACTGTCGATGCCCTCCGTGCTGCCATCTGTGAGAATCTCCAGCTCTACATGGAGAAGAACGAGGAGGAGTTTAAGGATTACCTCAAGGACTTTGCCTCCGCTGTTTGGAATCTTCTCACGACCTCTGCTGCCATCACTTCCCGAGACCAGCTAACCATCACGGCTATCAAGTTCTTGACCACTGTCAGCACCAGTGTCCACCATTCTCTCTTCGGGAGCCCTGAAGCTCTCCAGCAGATATGCGAGAGCATTGTATTCCCCAACATCCAGCTTCGGGAGGAGGATGAGGAGCTCTTTGAGATGAACTACATTGAGTACATTAGGAGGGACATTGAGGGCAGTGACATTGACACCCGGCGGAGGATTGCCTGTGAGCTCCTTAAAGGGATTGCCTTGAATTACAAGGAGCAGGTGACAGCGCAGGTGTCGATGCAGATTCAAAGGATGCTGGCACTCTTTGCTGCAAATCCAGGCGAGAATTGGAAGGCAAAGGACAGTGCCATCTACCTTGTAGTCGCGCTTGCTCCCAAGGCAGGCACTGGGGGTGCTGCATCTGGGTACCTGGTTGATGTGGAGAGCTTCTTCACATCAGTTATTGTCCCTGAGTTACAGGGTCAGGACGTGAATGCCACCCCGATTCTGAAAGCAGGTGCGCTCAAGTTTTTCACAGTGTTCCGGGAGCAGATCCCAAAGCCTGCTGCAATTGCCCTGCTGCCGAATGTTATAAGGTTCTTGGGTTCTGAATCGAATGTGGTCCATTCATATGCTGCAAACTGTATTGAGAAGCTGTTGATGGTGAAGGACAGGGCTCCTGCCCCGGCACCTGGGTTGAATGCTGTCAGTTTTGTTCCTCGTTATGGTGCATCAGATATCAACCCTATCGTGCAGCAGCTGATGCACAATCTTTTCACTGCACTTCAGTTCCCGGATTCGCAGGAGAACCCATATATCATGAAGTGTATCATGAGGGTCCTTGGCATTGCCCATGTCACTGGTGAACTTGCTCAAGCCTGCATTAATCACCTAGCATCAATACTTGCAGAGGTATGCAAGAATCCAAAGAACCCAACCTTTAACCACTACCTATTTGAGGCAATTGCAGCACTGGTATGGCGTTCCTGTGAGAAGGACCAGTCCCTTATAGGGGTATTTGAAGGGTGCCTATTCCAGGTCCTTGAGAATATATTGGTCAATGACATCTCAGAGTTCTGGCCGTATGCCTTCCAGATCTTTGCAGAGTTAGTTGAGATAAGAAAGCCACCTCTGTCAGATAGTTACATGCAGCTGTTCCAGGTGCTCCTCACACCAGAAACTTGGAAGAAGTCAGCGAATGTCCCAGCACTGGTCCGGTTGCTGCAGGCATACCTGCAAAAGGTGCCAAATGAGCTCAACAATGAAGGAAGATTGGGCCAGGTCCTTGGGATATTTAACAAGCTGATATCAGTTTCAAGCACTGAAGAACTGGGTTTCTTTGTGCTCAATACTGTGGTGGAGAATCTTCACTATGATATGATAGCACCTTACATTGGCACTATATGGAATGTCCTATTTCTGCGGCTACAGAACAAGCGTACTGTTAAATTTGTGAATTCACTTGTGATATTCATGTCGTTGGTTTTGGTCAAGCACAGCCCTGGCATTCTTGTGGACTCGATAAATGCAGTTCAAGCCAATATATTTGGAGCTATTCTTCAGCAGTTTTGGATTCCAAATCTAAAGCTGATTTCAGGAGCCATTGAAGTCAAGCTGACTGCAGTTGCTGCAACAAGACTGATTTGCGAGTCTCCAAGCCTTTTGGATGCTTCAGCAATGGAACTTTGGGGGAAGATGCTTGACAGTATCATTACTTTGCTAGCCCAACCAGATGAATGTAAAGCGGACCTAGAAAATGATACGCCGGATATCCATGAGACAGTGGGCTATTCTACAGCCTTTGCCCGCCTTCACTATGCTGGAAAGAAGGAAGAGGATCCTCTGAAGGAAATAAGGGATCCAAAAGAGTTTCTAGTCACCTCGTTATCTAAACTTTCAGCACTTGCTCCAGGAAGGTATCCTGCAGTCATTGAAAAGTATGTGGAGCCTTCTAACCAAGCTGCACTTCTGCAGATTTGTGGTGCTTATAATTGTGCAATAGTCTAGGTAAGAAGAGATTTGACTGATTTTACTATAACTGATTATTTATAGAATACCTATTTTTGGCCTTGCTCTTTTCTCCATGCACCTAGTTCTTTAAAAAGGAATATTGGCTTGGTTGCTGTTTACTCATCCTGAAATTTTAAAATTTATTGGAAAATTTTGATGTTTGCTCTGCGGTATTGTAGTCTTGGATGATTTTTTTTAGCTACCAAAGCATCTATATGCTTGGTTGTAGTTATGATACTTGTTTATGTGTGCCCGATTTTGCAAATGTGCAAAACTTCATCATTTGTCAAATATATACTGATTATATAAAACTTTTTCTGTCTAGGATGTGCTGAACTTGTTTATGTACATAGTGGGAAGAACTAAGTAGAATCTCACCTCTACTGTTTCTAGCATTTTATGAAATAATGCTTTCACTTTTTTACATTGTTTTGTAACCGAAGACATCTTTTCCAGACAGCTGTACACTAATTTATAATACATATTGTTGTTAAAGTGTATATTCTTTTTGTCTGGAACTGAACAATATATATAGTAACATTAATGAATCAATGGGAGTTTTGAATCCATTTTTTTCTGTTTTACATTTTTTTTTTTGCCTTGCTAGGGAGTTAGGGGAGATTTTGAATGGGATGCTTTTGGTGGTTTGCCTATTCTACAGGTCATGTAGGATCATGGAGGAGAAATGGAAGATATGTTGTCAAGAATGGACTAAGGGTTATTACAAGCAGGATGAGTGAGGAGTGGATTGGTATTTGGAACCACGTGGATGACGTAATGAGGGGAGACTTGATGCAAGAGCTAGGAAGCAAACTGGCTTATTTTTCTAATTGCCGCTTGGAAACAGAAGATTTTGCTTAATGCTGTTTCCTGTGTGTTGGACAAGCAGTTTTGAAATGGAGTGGGAGTATGAATTTTAGTTGCACAATGGCTCATAGTTATGATTCTGGATGCAAACCAAAAATTTGAATTCTAGTACAATTCTAATTTGGATGCATATTTAGATTTATAGTTTTAATCATTATTAATTCATCAATATTAGAAGCATGGAATGCAGGTCTGTGCATGCACAGAAACACACACATATGAAATTATTATTTTATCTGTTATTGGTTATCTTTGCAGTTTATCAAGATTGACTCCACCAATTTATCCGTCCAATTTTGTTGGTCAGTTTATGTAAGCAGATTAATTTGTGAGTTAATAAATTGTCATGTGACTTTTTACTAGCTGTGCATTCTCTATGTGGTTCATTTAAGTTCTTTAATTTTTGGCTGGTTCGCAGCTTTATCTAAAGTAGGTTCTGACATCTAAAATTCCAGGGTTCTGATTGAGAAAAGCTCATGTGCGCTGGTGATTTTTTCTTCTATTTCTTATAAATAAAGGACTCCTGCATGCAACAACTGACATGTATGATAGTATTATAGTGGCACATATATGTATATCCAGACTTGAAAGAACTTGCAATGAATTACAAAAATGGCAGTCTAGATTATTCACCTCTTTGCTAAAAGTAGATGTTTTCTTAAGAGCTCATGAGGTGCATGAGCTCTTCATTCAATATGTTTCTTATGAAGTTTCGGTGGTAATTTTGGATTTTTGATTTCATAGGGTTCACAACTTATGATGTCTATCACATGATGCTGGGATGCTGGGGACTATGCAACTCCACTTATATGCCGCTCCATGAACTTGTGGCTTTTTCAGTCACAATTGCATGTGACCATATTGGTCCTAGATGAGATACACGTGCTTTCTTAAAGGAATCCGGCCTTGAGGTGGTAGTTATAATTTGAGATATATGTCTTGAACTTCTCTAGGGTGGATTTTGGCTGTTAAATTAACACTATATTAAGGTGTTTGTTGAGGAAATGGGGGAGGTGGTGTATGTTTTCTAGGTGCATTCTGGGTTCTGGGGACCTTTGACTTATTTTTAAATACCTATGACCTTGATGGTAAAGAAGTAAAGCCATAGGAAGAGTTGGATGAAGAGGGAGAAAAGATGAAGAGGGTGATAAGGAAATGTAAAAGTTGATGTAGGAAGAGGAGGAAAAGGAAGTGAGGGAAAAGAAAGGAACAACAATGACAACATTTTTGTGTCAGAGCAAAGTTGGAAAAAAATAAAAGGAAAAGAAAATACATGAGGAAGAAAAAATTATTCACAAAGTCCACACTGTTTAATTGATTTTGGAATTCATAAGCAAATATATCATTATTATCTGTACTACGAAAAGTCCATGTCTGAATTTATCCAGGTGAAAATGAGTATGGTACTTGAATGTTTATCCATATATAGGGAAGATGCATTAATTTTTTAAACAAGCAATGATCATCTTACAGAAAATTGTAGTAGATGCACAAGAATCCTCTACCCATCTAGCAAACACAACTATTTAATCTGGAAGCCTGCGTATTGGCTTAGGAATTCCTAGGATTCAAAACTTCTAAGGATTGTTGGCAATAGACATGGCTGCTTAGGGTGTTGCCTTGGGCCCAGTGTCATAGTCCCAATTGACTAATAAAATGGATGCCACGTGGGTTTATTAGCCTAGGCCGGTTCTCTTTCCAATAGCTTAAAACTTTTGGGCTACGAGTCTGTGACAAACGGTATCAGAGTTAGGCCTATTGTGCATCACTACCTTTAATAGTCAATAGTCAGCCGGGCTCCTTATTGGGGGATACCAGAGTTGAGGAGGACCCGGTAGTGTCGAGGAGGATTTGAGTCTTGGGTGGGCCCTCCTCTCTTGAGTATGAGCCAACCATGACGGGAACATTATATAATATTGAGTGGAGATTGTCATGGTCCCACATTAACTGATAAAAGGGGTGCCATATGGATTTATTATGGTCCTCCTCCTGACAATTTAAGCTTTTGGGCTGTGAACCTGTGACATTAGGCACTTGCTTGAGATCTGGGGAGTGTAGAAGATAATGGCTAAAAAGTAGTAAAAGCTAGAAATATAAAAAATAGCTATAATCCTAAAAAATGAAATATAATATATAGAATAAGTTGTAACAAGCAATGGGAACTACCAATTTGGCAACATGCAATACCAATTCATTAATCATCTTCCATACTCAAGTTGATGCAAAATGTCAAGGTGGGTGTCCAGGCAGCAATCAGGCACTCTATATTTTTAAATATTTCTAAGATCTAGCTTAAAGTGTATATTCTCAGGTGTAAGTGTGATAGGTTTACCTATGTTGTCTGGCCTGCAAAAAGTGCCAACCTAATTAATCATGGTGCATTTTGAAGACTCTAAAGATTAGATTGGTTACTAACTTATGGTCTAATTATGAACTGAAAGTGGATGCCCGAAGATAAAGTACTTGCTTTAATTGATTATTTTTTGTCTTTCATGCGTGCATGTGTGGTAGACAATATTTGTGTAAAGTGCCATTTTGCTAGATAATTTATTTTACTACCTGCATCCGTGTTCCTGAGTTTGGTCCTGATATCTTGCACCACAAGTCATGCAAATCAATAATTGATAACAGTTTTATTTGCTGTGTGAGTTTCATTGTTTTCCATGTACATTGTCTAGTCTTTCAGTTTAACCAAACCATATTACCGTTAGTTCTTTTATTTGCTTAACGATTAGCATATGCTGCAAACTTGCAGAAATCAGTGGAATTGAAGGGGATCGATTGACTCTACAGGAAGTTTTTGTCAAAGGAGAATGTAAAAATGAGCATCAGAAATTGTGGGCGGCATCCAACCTCCCAGATGCACTGAGTTGCTGAGTGCTTTGCCTTGTATCCTTGAGTTTTAATCAACAATGTTTGCTTGAGGGAATGTTGTGTCTTAAATTAGTGGAAAAAGCATTTTTTTTCTTTTTCTGGCGGGGGATGGTGTCTGATATCCTATTTTGGAGGTTTTATGCTTCATGTTCCTAGCATGTCTGTCTTGTTGTCAAAGCTTGATTTTTGTCCTCACTATCTTCATTTTCTCAGGATAGCGAGAATCTCGAAGTGACTATTTTAAGGTTTTCAAATGAATTTATCAGAGAACATATTGTGGTATGCCTCCTATTTTGGCTGGCTGGAAGTTCGCTGATATACACAGTGTGCTAAGTCTGTGCAAATTATCGTCTTCGCTTATTTGGGCGAAATGCATGTCTTCTGGTGTTTGGATGCCAGGATTTTTCTTCTTTTTGTATTTTTGTATTCAAGTGGTGGGAGCACCGTAGGCCTTTGGTGATCAGACCGGTCTGATGGCTAGCATCGGTGTCTGACGCACTCTGGCCTTCTCTTCTGCCTGCTTGGAATGAATGTGTATAATAAATTGTTTTATCTTTCTCGTTGCCAAAATAAATTGCCAGGATGCTGAACGACTATTGATAAGTAGACGGTCAGATTATCTGGTAGCAATGCTTGCCAAATAACCCGGGCATCGATACAAGCCCAAATTTTTCAGTTGGACAAAGGTTGCATTGGGATAAATGGAAGGGCCCCTTCAGCGGGACATCCGAGCAGCTTCATAATAAGATTTTGTTACGTTATTTGCGATGTGTGATGCAGAGTACGTTATTTGCGATATGTGATGCGGAGCAGATTAATTCTGTAACCAGCTAGCTGGGCTTATTTTTGGTAGTCCTATATCAGCTATCAGCGACAAATGAATGCGGCATTTATTTTAATTAAAAAAATTAAAAAAAAAGTATGTGACTATTTTTAAAAAAAATTATTGAAGATTTTGCGTCACATCGTTGGGAAGCCCGTCGATAGCCACCGTTTTTGCATCCCCCAAAAACTGAACAAAAATTATATGGGACAGGCACTGTTAAATAACATGTAGGATGGGCTTCATGGTGCCCAATATTTTTCTTAATATTAATTTTAAAAAATAAATTTAAAAATCAAAATTTATTTTTTTTATTTTTAGCATATATCTTTTTTTCTGATCATATAATATATATTAAGTAATAATTATATACTAAATAACAGTTATGTGATGTATATTATAAATTATTTTGATACATATCCAGCAACGATCTAACATACATCTACAACTAAATTGATGTATAATTTATTGAACTTAATATTTATCAATATACAGTACATAATTAGTTGATATATATAATAAAATATTTATCCAACATCTCAATGCATATTTTTAGATAAAGTAATGCACAGTTTTCAAAATATGATATTTATTAGTACACAATACATAAGTAAATAATACATACTAGACGGCTTACTGGTATATACTATAAGTTTTTTTGATATATATTCAATAACGATCAATATATACTTACAGATAAATTGATACATAGTTTATCAAATTTAATATCGATTAGTACATAATATATAGTTAGTTGATTCATTTAGCAAAATATTTATTTGATGTTCTTATACATATCTTTAAAATGATATATAGTTTTCGTAAATTTTTAGATGTAAATATCTCAGAATAGAAGAAAGATTTGGAAGAGGAGAATGGTCTTGAGAAAGATCTGATGGATGGTGCATAAAATTTGGAAGAAAAGAAAAAAACTCAAGAGAAAGATCTTGCAGATGAGAAAAATAGCTTGAGGAAGATAATAGATACAAAAATTTGATGAGAAAGAAAGAGGATATGAATGATCACGAAAGATCTATTTTAGATATATATTTTATTTATTTTTTAATTATTTTATTTATAGAACTAACAAACTTCGTTGATAAGAAAAATTTAATACTTATTTGATTGTTAGATTTTTTCTTTAACTTACGGAAAAAAAAGAAATAATATGATAGGTCTATAGTGTCCGCCCCATATTATTTTTGTTTGCAAAAAGACTCACCGTTTCGGGAGATATGATTGCATGCAGCAGGCGCAAATGAACCAGGGGAAATCCCGGAGCATATGCACGGTGGATAGCGCGCAATCCGGAATTGTTGTTGAAATACAAGGGGTAGCTTGTATCAAAAAATACAAGGGGTAGCGTGGCGTGTCATGCAATACGGAGGCCCGTTTCGGAAGCTGCATCACCTGACATTCCTCGAGGAGAGCCATACCTTTTGGCTCTCTAGTTCAACATCTAGAGTCTGTAGCAACTTCTTAATAGTCGAGTGTTCTGGAAGCAAAGTTCGTAATTTTAGGACAAATTCACGGCCTGACTTAAACTACCAGCTACAACAAGCATACCAATATCCTATTCAAAGGGTCCGAGGGGCAAATTGCAAGCTCATGCCCATAGCATGCTGCAAAGTAACCACAAAGTATTAAAAATATACCAATGTTGTCCGCAGTAAATTGCAAGGTCATATCAATGCTGCAAGCTTTGCACTCTTGCTCGGAGTCCAGATCTGAAATCCAATGGATTGGTAGAATGGTGGATGGTCGGGGTCAGTCTGGTAATGAAATGGCCCCTGGGTGATGACAGTATGACTCCCAGAACTTGCCATATGATGCGAACGATGACTCTCTCCTTGCAGAATGGTGGGGTTCTTAGTTCCGTGCGAGTTGCAGTTATCTTTGGCCTATTCTTTGAGTACGTCTCAGCAGGACACATCTCTCTTCCATCACTACCCACGCACAAGATACAAAACTGTCTAAAGCTTGTGACTACGAATTCTGTTTCATTCGTTCTCGCCACCAACAGAACTCCTATTTCACAGGCAAAGACCATACGTTCAATAACAGCAGAACTTTATTACATGTGTGACACCTTATAAGCTGCAGTTTAAGGAAAACCCATGTATATACAGTAGGAGTGAGAATGAAGCCGTAGCATATTTTACACCACAAATGTCTAGTTTATTCTTTTTTTGTTGATACAAGATGTCTGGGTTTTAGTAAACCTCTACGCCACCAGATGCACAACCTGATCCTTGAGATCCAGCAACATCAACCCAAACCTCATTGACACGACCGATGAAGCGAAATGGGGAATTATACTGAGCAATCGAGTATGCATTGTTTCCAGAGTCGGTTGAGTTAGCCCAGCTCGATCGGTTCAAGCTGACAGCTAGTCTCTCTGCTTCCTTGATAATGTTGCTGTCCCGTGCAAAGCCAGAAAACTGCCTTACTGCAATGCAGTGACTTGGCCATTTGTCAGCATGGAGGTTCAGTTCAGGGAGAGGAAGGGGAGGGGAAGCTTGGAATTTCACTGGTAAGTAGAGGCGTACGTAATAGGCTGAAGAGTGAAGAGGGCCCGCATCAGGAACAATGCTTGTTAAGACAGGGGTGGTCATACTGATTCTAGACCAATTTAGATTGGCTCCTTCAATGTACTGAAACAGACTGATAAGAACAGGCAAGACGGTCAGCACAAGCCGCGCCCCCCCCCCCACCCCAAAAAAGAAAGAAAGAAAGAAAAGAATAGCTGTTTTAAAAGTGAGAATGAAGATTCAAAAGTCATAAAACAAAATGCACGTGGTAATATGCAATTGCTCTTCATAATTGCATAATAGCACAAAATCATATGAATCACAGAGGAGTCGATCAATAGTGATGATGTCAGAGAGAAAACAAAGGTTCTCTGCAAGTACTTCAATTATTGATGGACATAACTTCAATGGATGACAATGTCAATCTCATTTACCAATAAGCCACATCCCATTTGTGAGCTGCTGGCTTTATGAACCAAGGCATGTTCCATCACAGTTTAATAATGTTTTAAAATATTCGCTGCTGACCTAACTTCAACACTTTGAATTGGTGTCAGATTTCACCGAGGTATCTTTGGGCAAGAGAGGAGCCTGTTCTAAAACCTAAAAGGCCATTTGGTTGGTCTAGAGTTAGGCTCAAGCAACTAGCAAGCAATGCTGTTTCCACTGGCCTCATCAAATAGAATGGTTGGAAAATTTACTGTTTAAAATACTCTTGAAAGACCTTAAAATCTGACACACACACACACACACACATGGATTTAAGGCGATCGTATTAAAACGGGTGGAATCCAGAACAAGATATTTTTAGGAACTGTAAATGTCTTGGAGCACCAGAAGTAATTAAAAAAAATGAAAAAATCAACTAGATTATTAGTGTCACATAAATACCTACATACATAGATACATATCTATACTATATATTAAAGCACATCCCTGTGCTCTCCCCGCATGCCTGACATGTGCTGATGTGTCGCCACATGTCAGCTCTATTTTCTTCTCTTCCTTCTTGGCTTCGGACCTCTCCTGAGTCTTCTCGAAGCTCCCCAAACCCTCGCGGACGCCAATCTCCTCCCCAAACCCTCGCAGACGCCAACCTCCTCCCCGCACCGCTCTCCTCACTACCACCTCCTGGCACGGCCGGCCCTGGGGCGGGTCAAAGCGGGCGACCGCCCCAGGCCCCCAGGCCCTTTTTTTTTTTTTTTTTCCGTCTGCGTCTGCCTGAGAGTGAGAGGGTAAGAGAATGGGATAAGTGCCTCATGGAGATGTTGTGCCATGCACAAAAGATGTGAATCAGTAGATCAGATTCGATGATCCTTGCGAATCATATTTGTGACCCCTTGTGGCAAGCATCATAGGGTATCGAGGAATGTGAGTAAACCAGTTTCAAGAGATTGACAGAGAGGAGGGAAGCAGGGCCAGCACAGGGGCAGGTCGAATTGTGCGACTGCTCTAGGCCTTAGGCCCTGCATTAATATTCTAATGGGATGCAAAGTTGATTTTCTACAATATTATAATAAAAAAAATAATTAAATAGGTTAATGATAGGTTTTACACGTTGCTTAACGAATATATCTATAGAAAATTATTGTATGTGGATTAATTTTTCAATAATAATTAATATTTAAAATATATTAATTTTTATTAGAGAAGGCCCCTTTTTTTCATTTAGCCCTAGGTCTAAAAAATATCAGGACCGGCCCTGCCTCCTGGTCTCCGCCGTCGCCTTCCTCCCAGCCTTCCTCTTCGATCCATCGCCGCCGCACCCCTCCTCTTTTGCCTAGCCACGGCCGCCGCCGCTGTACAACAAGGCCCACGGAGTGCGGGGGCTGGAGCAGAGCGAAGAGGAGATGTGGCTCCTCTACGAGGGGTGACTCGTGAAGCACGGGCGAGCGTACAATGCACTCAGGGAGAAAGAGCGGAGGTTCGAGATCTTCAAGGACAACGTTCGTTTCATCGACGCCCACAATGCTGCAGCCGACTTCGGCCACCACTCCTTCCGCCTCGGTCTCAAATGCTTCGCTAACATGACCAACGAAGAGTACCGTGGTGTCTACCTCGACACCCACCCCGCCAGCCAACGCTGTAGGGCCCGCTTTGGAAGCAACCGCTACCGCTACAATGTCGACGAGGAGCCGTCGGAGTTCATTGACCGGAGGGACAAGGGCACCGTCACCACCGTCAAGGACCAAGGCAGCTACGATCAGTCCCCTAACCCCTCCAATTTTTCTCCTTTATCTCCTCTTCTTTCCGGCCAAATAAAATAAATTTACTATTTTACATCCCACGGATCACCCTTTTTTTTTTGTTTGGAACCTTTCAGATTCCTCGCAACGGATGAGGCGCGAGCAATGGAGATGTGGGGGTGGGGCGCAGCAGCCGGCTGAGCCACAGGGGGCGGGTGTGTGCTTTTTTTTTTTTCCATGGACCGCGTGGGGGGCGGGGGGGAGAGGCACGGCCAGCGGAGACCATGCAGTCCACAGGAGAAAAACAAAACCCCACCCCCTTCCCCTCGCGGCTCCACCGGCCGTGCCTTCCCCTCCCCTCGTAGCTCTGCTGGCCACTGCGCCCTGCTTCCGTCCCCGGCCCCGTGGCTCCGCTGGCCGCACCTCATCCACTGCGAAGCGCGGGTGACATCCTAGCATACATACATACAATGCTCCCGCCTCCGCCCCTGTGGCTCCGCTGGCCGCACCTCATCCATTGCGAAGCGCGGGTGACATCCTAGCATGCATACATACAATGCTCTTGTGACTTAGCAAATATGGGAGTGTATGTCCAAACAATATCCACTGGAATAATATTATACTGACCATGGCTATGCCAGAGGGAAAGCATAACACGCCTCCATGCTCACTAATTTGTTCCTTAATTTTCATTTAAATCTTATTTTTATGTATTTTAACAATTACTTTCTGAATTTTTTTCATTGTTGTTTCCATATTCTTTCACAAAAACTGTTGCTGTGTCCGCAAAATAATGCAGCATATGAAACATAGGAATTAAAAAAAAAAAATACAAAACAAGTAGCAAATGAACCAGAAATGTTTTTTTTTTAAAAAAAACAAAATGTGATGATGTTGTCAGTTGGTAAATTTCCATTCTATATTCTACGTTACATAAAATATCTGCCAACCACCCGTCTGCCTTGGTGGCTTGGCTCTAATCCCTATCAACACCTTGGCGAGGGTTCGACCTGCGCCGCCGCCTTCCTCTTCAAATTTACATAAATATCTGAGTTTTGACGGTGCATCTCTCAATTAGAACAAATAAAGCACGCAACTAAGCATTGAAATCATGATAATATGGATAGTGTAAGATCTCTTCTAGTTCGAAATACTGGTCCATCGCGACTAACCTGTCTAAAACCACGGAGGGGTCTCAGCTTCCATAAAAGTTAGGGACCTCTACGCTAGTCTTCACAATGGCTCCACTTCCCTAAGTATCTGTGCTTCTCCTACTGCTTGCACCACGGAGGGGTCTCAGCTTCCATAAAAGTTAGGGACCTCTACGCTAGACGTCTTCTCCTTGGGGCATTTGGTCGTCCTACCGAAGCTTCTGACTCACGCTACCGAAGCTTCTGACTCACGCCTCCCGGCCTGACCTCTTTGGCTGAGTTTTGACGGTGCACCTCTCAATTAGAACAAATAAAGCACGCAACTAAGCATTGAAATCATGATAATATGGAGAGTTCTTACACTAGGTTTCTCACATCGACTGCTAGTAATTTGGATTCAACTTTGAAATAATATATAAACATAAATTCCCAGCTCTCTAATTTTGATTAAGATTACTATTTAGAATCAACTTTAAAATTACGCAACTATTCATTCAATCCCCATTTCACATATATATTATCAAAAAGTCAAACACATCTCAGATGGATGCTATTAGAAATCCAAAGCTATAATTTTCCAATTTCCAAAGCAGAGAGGGTTTGGGGTCACTACCGATGGAACCCGAGCTTGGTGGCTTTCTCGAAGGAGACCTCGTCCGTGAGAGCGGACATCCATGCCGACTCTCGGTAGAGCCGCACCTCGAAGTCGGATTCACGTCAGCGATTAGCAGAAACGAGAGCGCGAGGAAGAGAGATAGGGGAAAGCTAAGCTTCTTCATCATCTATTCACCCACTTTTCGCGAAGACTATTAGGTAGAAAGACAACGGAATGGGGGAATAAAAAAGAAGTCGCCCGGCTTTGTGTGACTAAAAGCACGCAACTAAGCATTGAAATCATGATAATATGGAGAGTTCTTACACTAGGTTTCTCACATCGACTGCTAGTAATTTGGATTCAACTTTGAAATAATATATAAACATAAATTCCCAGCTCTCTAATTTTGATTAAGATTACTATTTAGAATCAACTTTAAAATTACGCAACTATTCATTCAATCCCCATTTCACATATATATTATCAAAAAGTCAAACACATCTCAGATGGATGCTATTAGAAATCCAAAGCTATAATTTTCCAATTTCCAAAGCAGAGAGGGTTTGGGGGGTCACTACCGATGGAACCCGAGCTTGGTGGCTTTCTCGAAGGAGACCTCGTCCGTGGGAGCGGACATCCACGCCGACTCTCGGTAGAGCCGCACCTCGAAGTCGGATTCCGAGTGGACGACGGTGTACTCCGGGGATTCAGTCCCATGGACGTCAGCGATAAGCAGAAACGAGAGCGCGAGGAAGAGAGATAGGGGAAAGCTAAGCTTCTTCATCATCTATTCTCACACTTTCCGCGAAGACTATTAGGTAGAAAGACAACGGAATGGGGGAATAAATAAAAAAGAAGTCGCCCGGCTTTGTGTGACTACTCGCATAAAGTCTTAATCATCTATTCTCCCACTGTCCGCGAAGACTATTAGGTAGAAAGACAACGGAATGGGGGAATAAAAAAGAAGTCGCCCGGCTTTGTGTGACTACTCGCATAAAGTCTTCAAGCACTTTGCCGGCTTTATAAGAATACTCATATTCTAACAAAAAGAAGCTCTATGTATACCCAAAAAAAGCAACAGAAAGAAATTCTAGCCAAAAATAAGGAGTGTATATATCAACTGATACCGCAATCCCATTTTCTTCCCCTTCCGATCTACCGCTTCGCCCTAGCGCTTCTTGGGCGACCTCCTCTTCCTCCTTACGGCGCTCGCTTTCGTAGACGAACTCGCCTTCTTGGGCGCCCTTTCGACCTCGCCGACCTGAACTTTGAGGTGGACCACTGGCTTTGGAAGGCCTATTGGGTGCTAAAATACCGTCTCGGGCTATGCACTCGGCCACGATTCCTTCGCAAGTTTTCTCCTTTAGGTAATTTTATTTAATCAAAAGAGAAGGTAAAAAAAAAAAGCTTGATCTTTTTCCCCTTTCCACGGTTAAATTCTTGTTTTACTTGTTGGAATTCGTTGAAATTTAAGGACTTGTTTTCTGAAAAATCGTCCTCTATGTTACAATCCTTCATTCTATCAGCCTCATACTGTATCAACTAAGACATTTTTTGTGGAAAAAGCAATTAGTTTGAGGTGTAAATTATTGTAACATTTTCCTGTCTGCTACTTTGACCAGGATAGATGTAAGGGATCCTCCTAAATTGCATTTTCCTGTGTTCCACAAGTTGTCGAGAATTACGGCAAAAGGAAGAACTCTGTCGACAAAGTGCTGTCTAAGTGTCAGAGGCGAAGGGCTTGAAAGATTTGAACACTCGGTGGGAGACAAAGATGCCGTGATCATCGTTGATCATGGATCTCGACGGCAAGAATCTAATTTTATGCTGGGTAAGCTTAGTCCACCATACTTTCTAATTCTACTACCATTTTTTTTTCGGCATTTTTTAGTCTCTATGAAGAGCTCAAGTATGTATCTTTGGAATTGCAGATGAGTTTGTTGCCATGTTCAAAGCTAGGACTGGTTATAGGATAGTGGAACCTGCTCATATGGTAGGTATTCGTTGTATTGTGTTTCTTTGTTTCTAAGAGGTCGAGCTTCTATTGCTTTATCTTCGAATACGGTAGAGTGCCATCAGTACTTTCTGTTAACTGCAATAAAAATCTTCTCGAGACTCAACTGCCATGGATATTTATTGTCATTTTTCTGTTGCCTTTTCGGATTGTAATCTCAAGCATGCTTTTGAAATGATATTAAATTGCTTCCCAGATATGGCAGGAGGAACTGGGAATCAAATGCCAGACGGTTGTTTTCTTTACAATGCAAACTTCATTTTCTTTAACCACACGTGCACTTTTTCTCTTTCTTCTATGAAAGTGTCAGTTTTATGGAACTTCTTTCCTTTTTATGCTACTAACTGGCTTGCAATTCACTCGATCAGTTGATTTATCATACATCATGCATCATAACTCCATTAAATATGGAGTTGTTTTTTTTTTTCCCTTTCCCTTCTTTTGGTCTCTAAGTTTGAGATTGTTCTATTGTTGAGTTGCTGTTTGTTGCATCATTTTGGAATTTGCTGAACCATCATCTTTCTGAAAAATTAGGAATTGGCTGCACCATCAATCAGGGATGCATTTGAAACATGTGTGCTACAAGGAGCAAAACGAGTTATTGTCAGTCCATTTTTCCTCTCCCCAGGACGGCATTGGCATCAGGTGTGCCGTGATTATGCTTGGAAGTGGCTTAAACTTGATTGATTTTGAGTTTGTTTTTATAGGAATACCTTGTGATTTTTAAATAAGAGTTGCTGAACAACATGAAGCTTTTCTGTAAAATCCTTGTTGCATGTTTCTTAGGATATCCCTGCGTTAGCAGCTGAGGCATCCAGGGAGCACTCAGGCATATCCTATATCATCACAGCACCTCTTGGTCTGCATGAGCTTATGGTGGTATGGTATTTCTTCACTTTTTCTTTGCCTTTAGGTGCTTATTACCATTGTTAAGCTTATACACTTGTGCACATGCACTAACTCATGCTCTCAGGCTCTTAAACAGGTGGCATTATACCTGCGAACATGGATATGCTCATTTATCATGTTGCTGATACTGTAGAACACACTAATAACAAACAGTGATAATAAAAAAACAAATGACAAGTTGAATTGACTTATTTTTCCCTACAAGTGTAGCGAGCATCACAAGGCATGAATTTTCAGTATTTCATTATCACAGCATTGCATTATGGATATAGACATCACCTTGGCAATTTTTTGACAATAATTTGTTTGATATACACCTTTCTAAGAAAACATTCTCTAATATCTTGAAACAATTAGTTGATGGCTTTCTGAGAATAAATAAAAGCCTGCAGTGGCCCCTAGCATAGATGTAGATATGATGAGTCAAGCATCCATCAAAAAAAAAGGAGGCTTGGAGAAAGGAAGGAAACAAATAATTTTTCAATCATAAAATCATGGGAAATAGCCATTTCTCTGCCTTTATAGGTGAATTTCTCAACCTTTGGAGAGCATTTAAAACTAGTTCCTTCATTAAATCATAATTGACCTAAGCTCTCATTTAAAAGCAACATAAAGCTGACATGTTTTAGACTTGCAATTTATTCTGTGATCATAGTTGAGCTCCTTTGATCCTGTTAAGAACTAAGAATGAAAACCTAATAAGCAGAAAGCCGGAGGCCTCCAGAGTTTGCTTTTAGATAAGTGGTCATATTTTCTAAACAGAAAAGTATCATGAAACATGTGCCCCTGAAATGACAGCAGAATCAAGGTATCTGAAAATTTTAAATATATAAACAGAGGGTTGTTTATAAGGTATGGTTATGTGGAGGCATAGCCTACCAGCTATCTCAAGGAACACCATCTGTGAGTCATTTGTTTCAAGCAATTGATGTAATGGATTTTTTTATATATACTTTGTCGATGTATCGAGCCAAACATTAAGTAATTGATATTTTTGTAGTGTTCAACGGTTAAGGGTTTAACTCATTATGGCTCTGCTCCTTGTTGGTCATGTATTATGCATTCTGTAAGGTAGATCTTTCATTGAATGGATGACATATATCATGATATGCGAAGCGTCATCATCGACAGTATGTGCAGCATCCCAGACTTGATATCCATCATTTTCGAAAGGACTGTAATCGCTTGCAGCCAAAAAGTCATTCTCTCTTCTTGAACTTCTTTATATCCATCATTTTCTAACTGACTGTAAGGTAGGTCTCCCATGTTATGTTTCAACATCTTCATCTATGTTCCTGCCCTTCACAAAAACCTCTATTCATAATTCTTTTGAAGTGCCATATTCATTCTATTGTAAGATCAGTAGAATGTCATATTATGGCAGATTCATCCTGAACAAATTGTCATAAAAAAATTGCATCTGGTTTAGTGCTATATTTCTCGCTTGGACTTCCATGGTGCATTCAGTATTTGCTGTTTGACTATTTTTGTCGGTCCATTTTGATCACTCTTAAGCCTTGTATTTTTGCTTCATGCCTCATGTATACTCCGATTAAATAAGCAATGCTGTGCCATTTATTGACATCTAAATTCATATTGCTAATGCACCTTATATTGAATACAAAGGTCATCCTTGAGGCTGGGTCTTCATCTTACTGGTTGACAAGGATTCGCATGATCTCTTGGTAATCGGTGTTAAACAACTTAATCACTAATGTCACTTTCATTCGCTTTGTACCACAGAGTGAACTACTAGGTATGTTATAATTTAAGAGTTGTCTTAGGGTGTGCCAATTAGATTAATGCCTTTTCAGAAACTCTGCAATTCAGTGCCGGATGGAGAAGGCATGCTCTCAGGTTTGGGTCACTTGCTCGTGTTATCTGCTGCCTTGCAAAATTATGACACCACTTTCCTGTTCTATGTTGGATGAGGGGAAGGAAATTATAGGAAAGAATAACCAGGAACTATGCTAAAGTTGAAAGAAATGGCTGCAGATAACACTTGCTCGTGTTATCTGCTGCCCTGCAAAATTATGACACCACTTTCCTGTTCTATGTTGGATGAGGGGAAGAAAATTATAGGAAAGAATAACCAGGAACTATGCTAAAGTTGAAAGAAATGGCTGCACTTTTTTGGGTTCATTTCCCTGGGCTAGCTGCAAGCTTGGGAAACATGAAAAGTAGAATTAGAGTGCTTTATGCCTTTATGAGCTTTTTATTTAATTTGAACCTGATTTCATTATGCAGGATGTGATGAATGACCGAATAAAGCACTGCCTGAGCCATGTAGCTGCTGATGCTGATGAGTGCACTGTATGTGCTGGAACAGGAAAATGTCGTTTATATTGAGAAAATGTCATTTATAGGCAAACTGTCATGCACAGGATCATAAAAGGATGATGATATGGGAGCAAGGAGTTGTAAAGTTAACTGTGCATCTGCGGAGGAGATTTCGTTCACTTGTCCTTCTCCATTCTTTCCCCACCCCCTCCAAAGCCAGCAGTCATCAGTTATATGTTTTATTTAACAATATATTTGCCAAATCCTGAAGTTCTTGACTTCAGGGGTATGTAATATCCTGGCCGGTATATCTTTTTAAGTGATGCTCACTGGTGAACGGTCTGAGCTGTCATTCTTTGTGCTAAATTCACGGAGGATCTTTTGAAGTGCACTTCTTGTATGCTTATTCGCTGTTTGGGCTCTTTCATCTCGTGCATTTTTTTTTTTTTTTTTTTTTGAGAAAGTCTTTGTACACCGCATGTAGTGTAATAAAAGTGATGTGGAGCACGCCATCCAACCATATTGGAGCATATGGCCATTATTTTTCAATATATATTTAATAATATATTTAATACCTACAGTTTTATTTTTTTTTATTTAAAATTTTAAATAACAAAATTATCTCTTTTATTCTGAAAAAAATTATAACGTCTTACGGTTATATTATAATATACGGTCATATTACTATTTTTGTAAGAAGTCATAATTTTTTTTAAAAAATTATAAAAAAAAATGATATTTTTATCGTTGAAAATTTATAAAATTTTTAAATGATAAAAATATTTTTTTTTTATGACATTTTGTGATTAAATTATGAAAAGAAAGTTATAATTTGATCACAGAATGTCATAATATGATCACAGGATGTCATAATTTTTTCAGAAAAAGGGAAGTATTTTCGTAATTCAAAATTTTAAATAAAAAAGTGAAATTGAAAGATTAAATATGCGGTGAAAAATGATGGCTACGTGGTCTAATTAGGTGGAATGATGTATTTTTTTTACATCGTATGCGGTGTATAAAGAATTTCTCTTTTTTTTTTTTAGTGTCTCTGTATGTGTGGATAGTGGGTTTGGGCCGTTCCTCCAGGGGGAAAAAAAAAAAAAAAGGGCTTCCTGTGCTTCAGGGTATGCCTCAACCAATTAACATTACACAGGAAACTTTTGTACTCATTTGAAAGCTAATTGGGACTTTTAATTTGAAGCTGCTTCATTTTGGTAACTTTTAAGGTTTCGTTCGTGTTTGATGGTGTGCATGGTCCATCATCTCCAATCTGAAACCATTATTCATCGCGCCATGCTACATCCACTGGTAGCATCACCATAAAACAAGTGAAAAAAAAAAAAAAAAAAAGGGGTCTGGCATCACTATTTCAGAAAAATGATCTAAATTGAGCATTATCTGATAAGTTAAGTAAATTCTTGGAATAAAATTACTAGCTCAAAATTGTTTCTCATGAATCACTACCGTACTTCATTATCGAATTTCTTTATTTCCAAGGGTGTCCGGTCCTAACCTATGGCAACGGCATTATTAAGAAGATACTCAATCTCAAAATCTCTTTGATAATTTTAATTTTTATAAAAATAAAATTATTTTTTTTGACAAAAATAGTCAAGCCGCTCCCTCCCGCGTTCATATTGCAGCTGAGGGGCGCGGCTCAACACAGGTAGAAATTTAAAACTAAATATTAAAATAAAATTATTTTTTATTAAAATTTATATAAAATTTTTATTAAATTTTTATTTTTCTAATTTTTTAGATATAAAATTTTTAATTAAAATTTTATAATCTATTGATAAAATAATAAAAAATTAATTAAGTAATTAATTAATTGATTAAAAATCAGATAACAGAGAGAAGAGTCCTCTCTTCTTCTCTTCTTCTTTTCCCAAAATAGGGGATTCTTTCCCCTTCTCATACTCTCCCATGCACACCTGTGGAAGACCAGGGCCAGCCTCCACGACAGCTCCCGGCAATGATGAAGCTATAGCACCCCTTGGTGACATCCAAACGGCGACCGTTGGCGGCTGTGTTTGAGAAAAAATTAGAATCTAGCAAGGTCTAATGAAATATCTCATTTACCAAGGTCGATGGGAGAAAAACTTGGAAAAAAAAAAAAGAAGAAAAAGGGGCTGAGGCCTCTTACCAAGATCTGACAGGCATCACGATATTTTTGGCAAACTCTTGTAACATCCCAGATCTTTTGGTAAGACTTTTTCTGGCTTCAGTTCTTGGTTGATGCCGATCTAAACCTGCAGGTAAGTGGTTTGAATTTAAACTCTAGAACAGAGAAGAATTGTGGAGGTGTTTTGATTAGATCTGGAGGAGAGAAATAAGAGATGAGGGAGAAATTTTTAGAGGAGGGTTTGATCCGGAAAAGATATCTCAAATCTGAGGAAGAGAAGGAGAAGAAATTAGGAGAAAAAATTTGACCATTTCATTCTCTGTTTAAATGTCACGGTTATAATCTATTTATATGCAGTTACAGTGACAATGAAAATGAAATGCTTCTGAAATAAAATACAAACATTGACAAATGAAAATGAGATGCTTCTGAAATGAAATGCAAATTGATCGATTTTTGGTTGTTTTGTGGCTTATCGGGTCAGGCTAATGGATTTGTTAGCCTGATCCTCCACCCATTATCCGACAATATAAGAAGGATTTAGAACCCTCTAGATGTTGCCGATCTCTTCTATTTCCCTTTACCATCCCTTCTGAAACCCTAGCCACCTCTTGAAATCCTAACCGAAATGGTTGAAGATCGCTGTGCTGGTCTTGGATCCGAGCTTCTGAAGATCAAAGTTTACCACTTTGTATCTCACACGCTTTTCTTGTGGTGATCAGATGCAAGATGAGTAGTATTTTTAATTTTTTTTTTTACTAATCCTTTTTCTTCCTTTTGTTTCAGATATTACATCCTCTCCTCTAAAAAATCCTTGTCCTCAAGGATCAAACTGAGGAAACTGGTTCTTAAGAACCCAATAATCCTCCCATGTGACTTCTTCTTCGCTGAGGTTACTCCATTTGATCAATACTTGAGTAACTGCTCTGTTTCTCCTGCGGATCATTTTTTCTGTCTAAAGTCTTTTCTGATTGAGCTAATAGTTATCCATCTTCTTTTGTGAGGGGTACTATCGATGATGCTTGTCCTAGTTTCTGAATCCCTCACTTAAGTAGGGATACATGGAAGATGGGGTGTATTTTAGATCCTTCGGAAAGTTCGAGCTTATAAGCTACAGGACCAATTTTTTTTAATATTTTAAAAGATCCATAATATTGAGAGGTAAGCTTGAGATTTTTGCGTATGGCCACTGTACTTTGCCGATAAGATTGGAGCTTAAGGTATACCATTTCTCCTTCTTTGTATTATTTATCTACTCTTCTCTTATCTGTATTTTGTTTCATACAGTTCTGTGCCTCTTAGAATCCGTCTCTTAAGATTTATAATATTTTATTCCTTTCTTTGTTCTAATCTTCTACTGTACTTTGCTGGCTCATGTCTAGATTGACCACCGGATACATAGGAGGTGGATGACCATATAAGGCTTGATAAGATGTCATCCCTAAAGAGGAGTGATAGTTGGTGTTGTACTATCACTCAGTCAGGGATAATCATTTAAGCCATCTGTGGAGACTTTGAAAGTACAAACAGCGCAAATATATTTTCAAACATCGATTTATCTTCTTGGTTTGAGCATTTGTTTGTGAATTATAAGCAGTGCTTAGATGCAGCTTAACCCCATCAATCTGAATAAATCTTGCCATACTTGACTGGTGAATATCTTATCTCTGTTTGATATGATTTCTTGTGGCATTCTATGTAATTTGTATACTGCATCTAGGAATGATCTTACTATATTCTGTGTTGAATAGAGATGAGTTAGAAGAATGAAATGGACATATTTGATGAGTCGGTCCACCACCACTAGTATAGTATCTTTGCCTTCAGATTTGGATAATGATTCTATGAAATCTATACTAATTTCTTGCCATGCTTTGGTGGAAATTTGTAAAGATTATAATAGTCTTGCATATGGAGTACCATCTATTTTATTTTTAATGTAAATTTCACATTCTTTCACCAACTTTTCCACTTGCCGTTTCATTCCAGGCCAATAAAATAATTGTTTGATCCTTTTATAAGTATGATTCATTCTCGAGTGTCCCCCCAATGCTGATGCATGCATCAATTCTAGAAGTTTCAGCCTCAATTCTCCTGTTTTTTAAATGTAAATCTTTTCTTTGAACTTAAGCACTCCTTATTTATAAGTATATTCAACTTGTGACTTTGGTTTTATGAGTACCTCTGCTATGATCTGTTGAACCTGATGATCCCCTTCGTAGCTGTTAGCAATTTTTAGACTCCATGTGGGTACCACTGCTGTAATGGCCTGCACTTTTTCTTCCTCAAAATGCCACCTTGATAATGCATCTGCAACCTGATTTTCTTTCTCTTTCTTGTAATGTATCATATAATTCAATCCCATGAGTTTCATCATTCTTTTTTGTTGGGCTGCAGTAGATACTTTCTGTTCTAACAAGTATTTTAGACTTTGATGGTCTGTTTTAATGATGAATGATTGGGGGCTAATGTAATGCTTCCATTTTTCTACAGCCATCAAAATAACTAAGAATTCTTTTTCATATGTTGAAAGTGCTCTGTGTCTTTCACTCAACCATTTGCTGAGATAAGCTATAGGTATTCCTTATTGTGTGAGCATTGCTCCAATCTCATATCCACTAACATTCACTTCCAAAGTAAAAGGTAAGGAATAATTTGGCATTACTAGAACTGGAGCTGTTGACATTACCTCTTTCAGCCTCTCAAATGCTTCTTGAGTTGTTTTATCTCAATGAAAATTATCCTTCTTGAAAAGCTCAGTTAAAGGTTTACTGATTATCCTATATCCTTTTATAAATCTTCTACAATATTCTGTGAGTCCCAAGAAGCCTCTCAGTTCCTTCAATGTAGATGGAATAAGCCACCGTTTCATGACTGTCACTTTTTCTGGATCAGTTGCCACTCCTTTTGAAATAATATGTCCTAAGTATTTTACTTGTTGCTGCCCAAAGAAACATTTGGATCTTTTTGCATACAGCTGGTTCTTTCTAAATATATTCAGGACTTCTATGAGATGTTCCATATACTCTTCTAAAGTTTGACTGTATACAAGAATATCATCAAAAAAATCTAATACAAACTTTCCAAGATAAGAAAAAAATACTTCATTCATGATAGTTTGAAATGTGGCAGGAGCATTAGTTAACCCGAAGGACATAACCAGGAACTCATAATGCCTCATGTGAGTTTTAAATGCTATCTTATATACATCTTTTGGGTTCATTCTTATTTGGTGGTATCCCGACCTCAAGTCTATCTTAGAAAAAAATCGAGATCCTTCAAGTTCATCCAAGAGATCATCTATTAGAGGTATAGGATGTTTGTCCTTTACTGTTGCCTTATTGACTGACTGTAATCCATGCAAAACCTCCAACTATTATTTTTTTTTTATTAAAAGCACAGGTGATGCATATGGACTAGTACTAGGCTGAATGATAGTAGACTTAAGTATTTCTTGTATCTGTCTTTCAATCTCATTCTTCTGTTCATAGGTGTACCTGTAAGGTTTAATATTGACAAGATTAGTTCCTGATAACAGGGATATTCTGTGATCTTGTGGCCTATTGGGGGGCAATCCTTTAGGTTCTTGAAACATCCCAGATCTTCTGGTAAGATTTTTTTGGCTTCAGTTCCTGGTTGATGCCGATCTAAACCTGCAGGTAAGTGGTTTGAATCTAAACTCTAGAACAGAGAAGAATTCTGGAGGTGTTTTGATTAGATTTGGAGGAGAGAAATAAGGAATGAGGAAAAAAATTTCAGAGGGGGGTTTGATCCAGAAGAGGTATCTCAGATCTAAGGAAGAGAAGGAGAAGAAATTAGAAGAGAAAATTTGACCATTTTATTCTCTGTTTAAATGTCATGGTTATAATCTATTTATATGCAGTTACAGTGACAATGAAAATGAAATGCTTCTAAAATAAAATGCAAACATTGACAAATGAAAATGAGATGCTTCTGAAATGAAATACAAATTGGACGATTTTTGGTTGTTTTGTGGCTTATCGGGTCGGGCTAATGGATTTGTTGGCATGATCCTCCACCCATTATCCGACAATATAAGAAGAGTTTAGAACCCTCTAGATGCTGTCGATCTTTTCTGTTTCCCTTTACCATCCCTTTTGAATCCCTAGCCGCCTCTTGAAACCCTAGCTGAAATGGATTGAAGATCGCTGTGCTGCTCTTGGATCTGAGCTTCTGAAGACCAAAGTTCACCATTTTGTGCTTCACACGCTTTTCTTCTGGTGATCAAATGCAAGATGAGTAGTACTTTTAGTTGTTTTTTTTTACTAATCTTTTTTCTTCCTTTTGTTTCAGATATTACAGCTCTTCCTGACAGCAATCTCATGGAAGAACCTCAGAACAACTCTCTAATCACGGTGATTTCTCAATGAGTTCTAAGCGATGATCTAAGAGGGAAGGAGGGGAGGTCGTATAGAGGTGAGTCTTAACCTATTTAGGACTCTCGCCGATCATGTTTCCATTGGAGATGCGAAAAGAAGTAGACTTCTTTCGGGAGTTTTCTTCTCTGCATTTTTTTTTTTTTGCAAGGAGTGCCGACTTCTTCAACCTCACCGTCAGATCCGGCACTGACGGGCAGCAGTATGCTCGCTGTCATAGTTTTCACCCATGGCCCCGACGGGCACCTACTCTTTTTCACTGATGGTGCTTTCTGCGGCTCCGCCTCCTCACCAAGAACTGCTCTCGTGATCTCGTCTCGCTGTCTCCGAGCATTCTTTCGGTCTTCGGGCAGTGCCGTTCATCTTTTCATGGGTAGACATGGTGGAGATGGATGGCTACTGCTGGTGGGAGCCGATGGAGGTTGGGAGTCTAAAGCAAAAAGAGGCCTAAAACAAGTTTTTTGGCAGCTGCTTATTCTGGGCTGGCCAGGCTCGACCCAATTGGATATCTTTCCCGAGAAGAAACCAAAAAATGCTCCACCATCCTATATTTGAATCCTCTCGCCCCCGCGAGGCAAAGGCAACCTATAGCATCAAGCCTCTGTCATACCTCTCACTGCCGGTGACCGTAACCCTTTCTCTCTCCTCATCTCGTCATATCCTACCTTTCCATGCCTTCCTCGTAACCTGATGGGTCTGACCGTGCCATGTACCGCCGTTTGCTTCCGACCCTGTCACCGCATACCGGCGTAATACTGTCATTGCCAATTAATTATCCATTTAAGAAAACGAAGAGTTTCTACAGATTATGGCCGTTAATATACGGAAGCTTCCAGTGCAAGCAACGTGGAACGGCCACCTAGTCTGGGAACTATTCAAGCAGCTGCTGAGCTAGAGGGAGCATAAGCCTCGTTATAAAAGAGACAAGAAAGGCACCGCCCGCGTCTCTTGTGCTCTCGCCCTCTCCACTTCCTATTCCAAACGGTAGGTCTGCTCCGGTCATCCCCATTCCCCCTTTTCTCCCTTCTTCTCCCCGCTCCCCTCTTAGTCTTCCGATCTTTTTCTCGTGTAAGAGTAGAATTCCTCGAAGCTGCTCACGTCTTCGGCCTCCGCTTCTTGATCGAGAGCTCGGAGGAGGGCTCGTCTCGCGGCCTTGGAGCTCTTCAGAAGGGGGTATTGATTCGTTCGTTTACCGCTAGAAGGGTTTAGATGGGCCTAGAAACGTTTCTTGGTCCTGGTATTGTACTCACAAGATCACAGGCTCCATGCAAGCCTCTGAGTTCCTAGGTGAAGCTCCGGCTTCTCCTATCAAACTTTTCTTGCTTGCAATTATTAACGGTATTGCGTTGTTTAATTTCGTGTTTCCATAACTTCTTGTTCCTATATCGTGTTCTTCAATCGGTTGTAGAGCCATACGTGTCATTTTCTGCTAAAATTTGTGTTTTATTAGTGGTCGTTTTACAGTAGTTTGAAAGATTTCAAAAATATTTGCGTAGAGTTTTCTTTAGGTTTAGAATTCGATCATGTTTTGTTTCCTTATGATCAGCATCTAGTTACTAGGGGGTTTAACTAATTTTAAATCTTGGTTTTACATTGACCCAATAAAATCAGTTATCTTTACCTCTTGTTTATTCATGCAATCTTGCGATTTTGAACATTATTTTCTTGTATTGTATGAGATTTTTTTTGCTTTTTGAATCTATAATATCTTCTTGAGTCGGTTGCAGTGTGGTGCGTGTCATTCTCTGTTAAAACTTATGTTTGCATGGCGTGTATAAACCTTTGAAAGAAAGATTTGTCTAGAGTTTTATATTCATGCAATAAATCCAGAACCTTCATCTCATGGGCGTATGTATATGGTTGCCTTGATACAATTAATTTTTTTTCTTGCAATTTTTGACTGCATTCTGTTTGCTTTATCCTAGTTTTTCCTTGACATCATCCTGTGCTATTGTGTTTTGTTTTTTCAACTCTAGCTATATGCGGTGATTTTTGGATTTTTATTCCGTTATTTACATTGATTAAATAAATTCAGCGACTTCGTCTCATGGGCATATGCAAATGTTCTATATTGATGGGAGGCATTTTATTTCTTGCTTTAATCAGGGCTTTATTGGTTTGTCAGAGATTTTTTTTTTTTTGGTTGTATTTTCTTGAATAGGTTATAGCATGATGTGTGTCATTATGTTTCAAAACTCAGGTTTTATGGAGAAGGGTTAATTGAATGTTGAAAGATTCAATCCTGGAATGCTATATCGGTCGGGTGCTCACCATGCATGCTACCCTGTACTGGTACCGAACTGGTACACACTACAGGTTACGAACCAAGTGTTGGTATGCAGCACTGACCTGTACTAGGCATATTAACACTATACCAGGATAGTATGGGTCCGGCACCGAGATGGCAAATCTTTCCCATGTGGTTGGAATAAAGTTTGCTCAAGTCTAAAATCTATTGTGATCTGTTCTATTCAAAGTCTAGCTACATGTAGCAGTTACTATTTTTTTTTTAAATTTTTATCTCTCAGTTTGACATTAATGTAGAAAGTTATATAGGTTCTTTTGGATTTTTTAGAAAAAGTAGTTTCATTATCTTTGTCTCTTACAAAAGGAACCTCATATTCCCAACTTGCGCATTTTAGAAGGTGCTACTCTAGTATCAATTTTTTGCACTCCTTGATATGGTATAAACTGATATTTTGGTGAACATATGCTATATGATCTGAAAATTTTTAACATCTTTTATATTCTCATATTTATGAATTTTCATCCACTAATTAATAAATTCTATAAATTAATATAATGGTTGATCTAGTTTTTACTACGGAACCTGATCTATTAATTGGTAATTAAAGACTAGCGAAGGTGTTATAATACTTGGAACATTTCAATCATTCTTGATCATTCATATTTTAGTTTGTTTCAGTAAACCTGCTAAGTTAATTGGGATATTGACATTTGAGAAGCTTTTGCGATTTTTAACCCTTCTAATCTATATATATTTCTAAATTATGATGTATTATTATGATAGTAGTCTCAGTTAATGGTCTCAAATTGATGTCTGGCAGGACTATCGTGAAGCTGACTGAAGTAACATAATGGCTAGTTGAATTGTTTTTGCATTTTCTTTGGAGTGAAATGGCAAATAGAAGGTCCTGCAAAAGGGCTCTTGTTGAATTCTTGGATGGCAATGATGATAATGATGCTGAAAAAGTGTACAGGTTTCAGATTCTGTTGCCAAATGGCATAAGTACGCGCATAGCACTTCATGATCCAGTGGAGGAGATGCTTATTGATGAGTTTATATACCATATAAGAAAGGAGGTGGAAAAATCTGCAAAAACGGCACATGGAGAAAGACGGAGGATTCTGTGGAATGAAGACATATATCTTGAAGATATGCATGATAACAAGATTAAAAAGAAATTATGTTTCAGACATTTTAAAATCAATAAATGTCACATATTAAGGCTTCATGTAAGTTACAATCTGCCTTATTGTTTTTGTGGACTACATCCCCTTTCTTCACCCTTTGTACTTTGATATTGCTTTAAGTTCTATTTTTTTCATCATGGTGCTTCTAGATCTCTAACCAGTTCCCTTTATCTCCCTTTGTTCTTTATTTTTGTCAGGACGGTGCAGGGCGATCTGTTAATACTTTTCAGGTAAATGTTCATTTTCAAGCTCTATCTTGTCATTCTATGATTTATGTATTTTATCTTGTTCACTGATCAAGCATTCCTTCTTTATTTTGTTGATATTTCTATTTTGTAATCATTTAACTTGCCAAGCACTCCTTACAGATCTACATATTGTTTTCTTTAATTTCCTTTGAAAAGAATTTCTGCATTTTTTTTAGAATGCTTTTCAGGAGTTCTGTGATTGATTTAAAATTTGTTTTTCTTATATTTTCAGAACATGTGGGACTTGACACCGGACACAGACCTTCTGGCAGAACTTCCAGCAGAGTATACATTTGAAACTGCCCTTGCCGACTTGATTGTGAGTCAGTTTTGCTAGAAAATTTCCTGGTCCTGTTCACACATTGAATGTCTCTTTTCATGTGATTATCTTGCTCATACTTCTTTCTTGTTCTATGGTTTATTAGGATAATTCATTGCAGGCTGTGTGGTCTAATGGTTCTGGTGAAAGGAGGCTTGTTAGGTGAGTGCACTTGGTTTACTGAACTGCTTGATTATTATAAATTTTACCTATAAAAAGGTAAATAGGCGATAACCTATTTATACATGTTTTATTTAACTTAGCTATTCAATGACGTTGATATCTACTGTTGTCTAGTTCACTTTCTTGCAGAGTCAGTCACAATATGCGACTGCAAAATCTTTTTTTCCTGTTTTAGAAGTTCATTTATGTCAATAAATACCTTTTGTTTCTTTTCCTTCAAGAAAAGTAGCTTTACTTGAAATAGCTTTTCCTAGCCTTTTTCGATTTTTTTTTTGCAGTTAAATGTCATTATGATCTACATGCAGGGAGAAGTGATATATGTGGTTTATTATTTTTTGTTGAACATATTGTAGTTTATTTAGGAGGAAGAAGAAAAGACGTAAAAGATTAGGGCTGTGCACGGGTCGGGTTCGGTTGGGTTGAGAGAAAAATTTCATCCGATCGAATCCAATCGGATTGAAGAAAATTCAACCCATTGCCAACTATTTATCATGTATAAACCGTTTGAAATCGAAGTGTGAATGGTTTGTAGCGGGTTCGGATGGGTTGTGTCGGTTTGGACTTCAATGTTGATCTAATATTGATTTTAAGTTCAATGCTGGCCCACTTAAGCTTATTTATTTATTTTTAATCAATTTAATGCAAAAAAAGGTCTAAACTTTATAAGTTATAAATTTTGGGCTTATTTTTGAACCTGTATAAAACAAAATAGAAAAAGAAAAGATTTACTCTATTGAAAGCAACTACATCTGAAAGTTTTTATTTTAGAATTGTCTCAAATTGATGTGCTTTCATCAACAATTCAACATTAATATTTTTATGAATTCAAATAGGTGACGGCATGTTTTTTTATAATGAAGTATTGAAGTCTAAACGATGCTGAAATACTGCATCGGTTGGGTTCGATTTCATATGGATTAAAAGTATAGAAATTGAATTCAACTGTAAATAACTGATTTTTTGCAAACCCCATCCCGATTCTACCCGATTCATGTCTTTTAACCAATCGAAATCGATGTTTATTGGGTCGGATTGGGTGGATTTCTTTGGGTTTGGGTTATTTGCTCTGTCCTATAAAACATGACTTCATCATGATGTGAAGACTATTTAATGCGGCATGTGTTCAGGGTTAAGATGGAATAAGACCACCTTTACCTTGCTTGTTCCAGCCATTCTTGCCAAGTGCGTTTTAGCAATCCATTTTTTTTGAGGGTAAGAGTGGGTACTTTATAAAGCTGATACCTTTTTTTAAACCCTCAATAAACTACTCCATCTTGTAGGGTGAAATACTTCACTTTGATTGAAGTGGATTAAAGGCAGTCAAACTCATTGATTTTAGGCTAACTCATTCAACAATCAAACATTGTCCTAATTTTAGGTCACTAAATCAGATGTTGAAACACTTCTATTCAAGGATTGCCGTACCGGATTGAACCGTCCGGTACGGGGCGTGCCGAACTGTCTCGGTGGAGAACCGAGACGGTTCCGGCATGCAAAACGGCACATGCCGGTGCCGGAGAAGAAAAAGAGAGAGAAATAGAGAGAGAGAGAGGGAGGGAGGAAGAAAAAAAGGGAGGGGAATCCGTCGGAGGGTCGGAGGGCAGCCGTGGCCGTCGGGCGGCGGAAAGGGCTCCCGCGGCTCCGCGCGGGGAACAGGGGCGATCCGCCCCTGTTTCTCGGGGCTTTTTTTTTAAAAAGCCTTTTCAAAGTGAAGTCGGCATGGGTTTTGCCGGCTTCACTTAAGTGAAGCCGGCAAGGGTTTTGCCGGCTTCACTTTGAAAAGGCTTTTTAAAAAAAAAGCCCCGAGAAACAGGGGCGGATCGCCCCTGTTCCCCGCGCGGAGCCGCGGGAGTCCTTTCCGCCGTCCGACGGTCACGGCGGCCCTCCGGCGGATTTCCCTCCCTCATTTTCTTCCTCCCTCCCTCTCTCTTTATTTCTCTCTCTTTCTCTCTTTTTCTTCTCCGGTTCGTCCGTGTTTTCCTTTGTCGGTTCGCCTCGGTTCGGAACGGAACAGAGGCGTGCCGTACCATATCGCCAGCCGGCCGATCCGGCCACCGGTACCGGTTCCGCCAACCTTGCTTCTATTCATAACAACCTAGTAACCTACGAAGATCAGATGTTAAAACACTTCTATTTCATAACAATTTATGAAGAATGTAAATTAAAATGTCCAACCCTTGGCAGTTTTATAAATTCATAATATGGACAAAAATAATATTCTGGAATATTTGAATTACAGTTTTAAGCCAATGAACATTGACATGAGATTATTGTGGAAGAAAAGCTTATAATGCTAGTCCTCCGATTTGGCCCATACCGATGAGTTTCTAGTATGAATGAATATGTGCGCACAGACGTTTATGATTGTGTATAATGTATTCTGCTGATTTCTTGTGGGAAATGGTGAGGCACACAAAAGGTGGGAGGTCTATAAGGTGTGAATCTGTAGAGATGGAGCAGGTAGATTGAGGATTTTACATATTTTTTTTTTTTAGTTTGGAGTTGGTTGGATGCATGATGTGCACAGATGCCCAAAGAATGGGCTATAATGTTTGCATCGCTTGGTGACATCAGAATTCAATCCAACAACTGAACTATTCCTATAGTTTTTTTTAATGAGCTCATTTTCTCTCATTTTCTTGATAATTGTGGGGTGCATCTCCCTTGCATCCGCATTTTGCATTAGTATCTTCTGTTTGCTTGCCCCTCCAAAGCCAACATTTCTAAATCTATGAGCTGGATTTTCCATATTAATCTTTTTAATAATTTCTTTATGCAAGACTTTTTTTTTTGCTTTTTTCTATTTGAACTTTTTCGGCTAATAATTAATTTGCAATATTATTTGCTTCTAATTTGATCCACAAAATGCCATAGGAATATGTTTGTAATAATTTCTTTTTAACTATTATGCAGTGTAATGATCAATGAACAGAAGATTGTGATTTTTGATAGTGGCCCTGGAATGGATGGTAGTGATGAAAACTCTATATCAAAGTGGTAAGTTGTTGCAGTGCATTTTGAGCATTCAATACATATTGTTACAGTCATTTGACTTGATTCATTTTTTATTGTGATCATTCATCTTTTGCAATATCTATGGTGTTGGGATTTTAGTATCAATCCTTTGTTAAAGTTTGATATGTGTTAGAGGTTATTTTGTCATTACTTGGTTTTGTGTATTTATTCTAAGAATAAAAGAATTACTATCATATTGTCACTGAACTGAAAATTTGTCTGATATCTCCCTGTAGGACTAGGAATCTGGGTCTGATTTGATTTCTGTTTCTGACTCAAAGATTGTCTAGCCCAAAAGATCTGACACAGTCAACTTACAATTGGATTCTGATTTTAATGTCAACTTGAATGAGGAGAGAGAATCCTTCTACATAAACGTGAGAGAAGCTATCTAGGTGTTTAATAGACTTTTTATTTTTCTTGAAATAACCTCACATTTCTCGTTCCTGCTTTCCCTTTTTTTTAGATTGAGAACTAAACAGAACTTTTTGGAAGGTGATGAATATTTGGTTTGAAACAGTTTATGGCAGTAAAGTTAAGATTTTGATCATTATCTTGGACTGACTTTTTGTTACTATGTCTGCAGCATTGCTAATGTCTCTCGTCCTTGATTTTGATAAGTTCTTATGACTCTGGTTATCTTTTGATGGGAACAAACTCTGTTCTGGTACAAGAATAATAAAATATGGCCTCAAGTTTATATTTGATGCATGCAGGCCTTATGCATATTCGCTCTTACTAAATTTAGTGCCCATTTATGTCTATATTCAGGTTAATATCTGGAATTACTTGAAGTGTTCCTCGAAGTTGGGTACTCATAGTTTGACTTTGTGTATATTTGTGCTGTGTCTTAACTATTTATCGGTTGCTGATTCAGAGAAAATCTGTAAGAAGTGGAACTAAATGTGGTCATAATATAATAACTTTTGGCTTTTCTAAGAGACATCTTTTGAACATCATTTAACTCTTATTGTTGGTTAGACTGCATAAAATTGTTTGTGGGTTAGTCTAATTTGTTACCATCATTTTTCGCTAACTAATGAAATGTTGTACTCTTTTTTCTTTTTTTTTTTTAAATTCTTATTTCTTTCATTTTTTAAATATTTTGGAGTTCAGCACCATTTTTTTATTAATTTTTGACCTTCATGCAGGGGAAGGATGGGTTCATCCAATCACAGGCCATCCAGGCAAATGGCTATTGGTGGAAAAGCCCCATATTTGATGGTAACACTTGAATGCTCATGACATAGTTTTAGTTTATCTGTCAATATGATCCATATTTTCTATAGCAAGTTATTCCTTGGCAGTATTCCCCTACATGATGCCTGATGTTCTTAACTTTTTCTGCAATTCGGTTCAATAAATAGAGAGATGTATCAACTTTAATTTCATGTCAATTTATCCTTTTAAAGGGCACTTGTATAAGTAAAATTAATACTCTTGCCTTTTATTCCACAAACAACAGTATGGGATTGTTATATTTTTCGAACTCAATGGTAATTTCATCGATTCAGTTGTGAAACAAAATAGCGAATGTGTTTAGGGACAGGCAGTTAATGTTGTTTTCTTGTTACCAATGCCATGTCCTTGCTTTTATTTATTTAGGGATGAAATCAATGAACAGTTTTGTGCACTATTACCATCTCTAGGGGCTCTTTGCATTAGAGACACTAAAGTAAAGATTTTTAATTTTTGACTGTGGTTCATCAATTGGTCCGTTTGTAATTTTATTTGTTTTTTCGTTGGATTTTGTATATCCTTATATAATTTAACAAAGCTTTGGATTGTTGAGGATAAATCTTAAAAGTTCTAAAATGGAAAATATATCTATTTCTTCTAACATTGCAATATCATGAGAATGCTTATTGAGGCAAAAAAAAACCCTTTGATGTACTTGGTCCTATATCTTGGTGTATGTGCAGCCTTTCTTCGGTATGTTTGGTTATGGCGGGCCAATTGCTTCAATGCATTTGGGAAGGTATAGGATTGTTATTTCTTTGTTATTTCAAGTCATGCATGTTTCAAGTGTTATATGGCCCAGATTCTTTTTCTTGGTACATCCATGTGGTTATTGAATTCACAGGCATGCTGTGGTTTCTTCCAAGACTAAAGAGTCCAAGAAAGTGTATACTCTTCATCTTTCAAGAGATGCTTTGCTAAACAAATCTACTCATAAATGTATTTGGATGGTAAAATGTTATTCTAAGTTCACTTGTGATTATTTTATCACTTATTTGTTGCTCTTCTATGTCTTAATTGCATCATTGTATACAGACTGATGGTGGTATTAGGGATCCCTTGGAGGAGGAAATCAAAATATCACCTCATGGAAGCTTTACCCGGGTATCCTTCTAGAAGTTATTTTCCTTTATTCAGTTTGTATCCTGGATCGGTACACTCTCTTGCCATATGGTAATGACTACAAGAATATAAGCACCAATGGTAACTGTAGATATCTTGAGTTTATATTAAAGTTGTATGATCAAGTTCATAGATAAATACACTGCAACAGTTATATGAGCCACTAAGGTTAGGGTTCTTGGGAATTAGAATTAGTTTCTGAAGCATGTCTATTATTTTCTAATGTTCTTTGAATGGTCATATGTTGTGTAAATAAAGCTTAAAAATCATGGAGAAAATATGCATATGATGTGCATATGGTGGATAGCTTTTAGTGACAGATGCCTTTCACTCTTCTGGGTTTCTTTTTTCTACTTCCATTTTTTTGTGATAAAATTGGAATTTTATTAAGGGGTTGATAAAATTAGTATACTATTATGCAAAATGAATGAAAACCACAACCATCTAAAATTTACCTCGGCAAAACTGCATTCGAACTTTTCAAAGTCTCTGTTATATATGATTTTATGAATTTTCAGAGGTTAAAAGTTGAAACACATTTTTGAGTGATACTTTGATCCTCAAATCCTCCATAGTCATTTTTGTCTTCAAATATTTTTGAACGGTTATGCTGATTGTTTTGCAACATCATTTTTATGTGGATCTTTTTTTTCTTTAATTTTCTTTTTTAAGGGTTCAGCTGAGTTTTTGGATGAGATCGTAGATATGCATGTGTGGTGCATATTGATTTATCTTTTTTTGCTCTGAAAGTTAAATTTCATAAGGCAATTGTGATCATCCCATTTGATAAAAAATCTGGGTTAATTAAGTGAAGATATGCATATGTAGTGCTATTTGGTTAACCAACACTGTTGTGGCTGTTTGGATATTTCAAGGAACAGTTATGTTGGTTGCTTGAGTTATGTGGATGAGAAATTTGTGCAGTAAGAACTAATGATCTGTCATGTGCATGACAGATATTTGGTAAAGTTGTTGTCTATTAAAGGCTGGTAGGATGGAATTAGAAGGAAAAATATAATGATGTTTGGGACTATAAATGTCTAACAATGGGGAAGAAGTCGACGAAAAACTGTCTGCGATGGTTTATTCATAAAAGTTGAGAGATTATAGGAAATTCTGTGAATATTGGTGGTAGGTGGACCAAAACTGAATATTTTGTTGTTAGTTTCGTTCATTTAATTTTGGAGCTGAGGGTGATTAAAATTAGATTACCAGATATGCAAAACAACTTGTGCTGACAGAGCCTGAAATAGGTGGAAAACAGAGTTGGTGGACTAGAGAGGATTATATGGATTTTTATTTAGTCATCCGATTCATTTTAGAATTGAAAGACAAATCTATAACTTAAGCATTATAATTTAACCTGTTGGATAATTAGTGTAACAGTGAAACTTTTATGAGCATATAATTGTAAGTTCCTATCTGAGATTAGTTTGTTAAATTGGACATGTGAAAAGAATAGAAATAGTTTATATAATAACTGAAGCAAGCTTAGAAGATACAGAAACTGGGATTTAGACAATGGAAACCCATCTCATAATGTTTTGACATGTTGTGCATAAGTGTAGATGATTATGTTGAAGCAAGATTTTTTAGAGCTAAGGTTAGAGTGAAATGGTATATCTTAAGAAGGTAAAAGAGATTGAGCAATTGAAATATGGAAAGGAAAGAACATTTCATATAAAATATGTGAATATTACCTATAAAAGATTGGAGAAGAGTATTTAATTGAACAAAAAAATAGATGGCTTGGGTGAAATTTGACCAAAGTGAAGTCCTAATTTTTAGAATAAATAGGGCAAAGATTACTCTTTGGAGCAGAATATGAGAAGCCTGTAGCTCACGAATAGTTGAACAAAGACATATATCAAGCAAGGAAAAGTTAAAATGGAAAATGCTATTGAGTGGAAAAAGCATAAAATCCAAATGATTCTCATAACATTCATCATATGCTCGTGCATTCACATTCAACTTGCATGACAATTAAATTTTGAAGAGATGAAAGTCTTACTTTTGAATGCTGGAACTGGACCTCATACTGGTTTTTTGCCTGAATGGATCTGCACGGTGCATTGACACACAGTATGAGACTGTTTGCACCGTGTACTGACACAGTATGGGACTGCATCCTGGATTGGTACATTGTGTACTGGTGCTGGAAACCTGCTGGACTGGTGGCCTCCTCTTGTCCCATTCTAGCAGTTTTTAAAATCTTGCTTAAAACTAAAAAAGGTAACTGTTATTGCGGGCTTTATCATAATTATCTGAGATTGGCTTTTCCAATCCATCACAAGTCATCTAGTGTGGGCTATGTCTTTCTATAAATATTCAATTTTGTGATCTTTTTATATAAAACAAGCGTAATAAAGATAATACATGAAGATGTGATTTGGCTTAGTTGTGATCAGAAGATGTTTTACTATGTCCACTTTTGAAAAATTGATCATAGTGATGTTGCAATGGGAACAAGTGCAGGTGCTAGAGAATGAAAGAGGTTTTTAGAGAATAGAAGAGACCTAAACAGATACTGAAATGGGATTGTGAGATGTGGTAGAGGAAGGTATTGCTAAGAGATTTCTTGGATATGAGGTTGCTATGTATAATTTACATTCCTGAAGTGACGTGATATAGTTGAAGAGGGTCTGTTATATTTACTGGGTGCATTTTTCGAAGATGTGTGGGGTCCTATGTGTTTTTAGGTTAACATCAAGAATTTAGGTCCTGACGGCAAGATTTTCCATACCGGTACCGGTGGTCGTTTTGGCCGACCGGCGGTACGGTTCGATATGGTTCCGTATCATATTGAATCGAGGTGAACCGACGAAGAAAATGAGAGCTGAACTGGGAGAAGAAAAAAAGAGAAAGAGAGAGAAATAGAGAGAGAGGGAGGAAGAAAGAAAAGGAGGAAGGGGAAGGAGGGGGCGGGGCCGCCTGATGGTGCAATCCGCACGGGCGGCATCGCGGGTGTGAAACAAGGGCATCGCCCCCTTATTTTACGGATTTTTTTAGAAAACCCGAAAACAATTGAAGTCGGCAACCCAGTTGCCGACTCCATTATTTTTTTTTTAAAAAAATCGTGAAGTCGGCAACTGGGTTGCTGACTTCATGTGTTTAAATCAAAAAAAAAAATCCGAAACGAGGGGAACCCCTGTTTTGTTTCGAAGAAGGAGGTGGACCGGCGAAGCTGCAGAGACCCTCCTCTCACTTGACCGCCCTCAGGCTCGTCGGGGTGGGCTCACCGGCCACTAGGGGCCTTGCAACGAAGACGCCATCCGTTCGGTACGTCATCGAGCGCTCTTTCTCTTTCTCACTTTTTCAAGTGTCATATCGAGCGATAGCGGGCCACCGTCGGCCTCTGGCGGCCGCAGCAGGCCACCGCCGGCCTCTGGCGGCTCCCGCTTCCCTTCTCTCTCTCTCTCTCTCTCACTTTTCCTCTCTTTCCCTCTCGGTACCACTGGTATACCGTTTGAACTGGCCGAAGCATGCCGGTTCTCCGTCAGTTCGGCTCGATACAGAGTGTACCGACTGGTTCAGCATGCTACAGCATTTCTTACCCGACGGGATGTCCCGCAGGATATCAGGATGGGGACAAGACCGTCTCGTCAAAATCTCAGTATCCGATTTGGGATATCTTGGGATATCTCTTATCCCAAGTGTCAGGATGGGGTGGGACACCGGTGTGTCCCGTTCCTTGAGAAAATTGGGACAGCTTGATCCTATAGGATTTAAAACCTTGATTAACATAATTATATATGATATTTGTGTCAATAATGTGCTGGAAATTAAATTGTAGGCTGTATGGGTGAACTAGTTGGGCATGAGTGGGAGATGAGAGTGCTTTGGTAAGATATGTTCAAGGAATCATATTGTGAAATGATTAAGAAAGAAGAATTAAATGTTCAAAAATAGCAGATGAAGAATTTAAGCACTCTAGATGATAGCTATGGGGTGATTCTAGAAGCAAGCATTTACAAATGATGTGACATATAAAAGGATTGCAATGCAGTTTATTAATTCATGAAGCTGACACCATATAAACAGAATGGGGTTTCGTTGTTGTCATTATGGCTGTTCATGTTTTATAATCTTTCAATTGATGATACATTTTTATAATAATTATTTATTTGTAACATATGATGAAGTTGATGCAAGAATGGAACAAAATTTATGATAGGGATAGAGACAATATCTGTAATTACAATAGAGATGAGCTGACATAGTTTGCATCTATAGAGCAGGTTATTTATTTCTTATGTTCTATAGAGCAGGTTATTTATTTTGAAGGTTTATAATGTTGTTTGAGTCAGATTGTCAAATGATAAGTTTTTCTGTTTAACCTTTTACAGGTCCAGTTGAATAATAGCTGTATGGAACATATCTTGAAGTTGATCTGAGAACTGTGTGACCGATATATTTTTTAGAATATATGCAATGAGTGAAAGGCAAAATCTGATATACTTGCTAGCATAGTGTAAAAGATTATATTTTTTTTCATTTTTTTATAATTTTGCATCTTGTCTCAAAAGTACCTGGCTATGATTTTTTTTTGTTGCTTAGCTAGTAAAACATTTCAGTTAGATTTTTTTGTGAGGAAAGGCTTCTATTCTTCCTCTAGTGTTTCTGTAGTCACGCATACTCCCTCCTTGCTATTTTTCAGTCTATATCATGTCATGTTTTTCTATTTTTGATGTTCTTTTCTGTACCTTCTTTTGTCTCCAACTGTCCATTCAAAACTCTCCCATTTTTCTTTTTCATGATCACCCCAATAGGTCATTCTCTGCTTGCTTATTTTTGTCTTTTCACCTCTTTGAGATGCAGTTTGGTTGGACAGTTTTTGTAAAATTATAATTTCTAAAATTAAATTTTATAATTATATCAAATCAGCTGTTTGGGAAATAACATTTTTATGATGGTTTTAGTAAATCTGGGTATCTCACAAGATGAAAAAGACAAGTTTCATGAAACACCTGCGGCGGCCTGCTTTTCTCAAAACAGGCTTTCCCAGATCTTAGGAATTGGGATTTGGATTGTTCTTCCAAGTCTCTCATCCAATATCAGTTTCTCTCTCCAATCAACAAATGTAGTAAAATATATTTTAGCAGCTCATATTTTTACAAAATTAGGTGTTCTAAAATAAATTTCTGTAAAAGTGGTGGGAAACTGCAACTGAGTTTTGCTAGCAATGGTATACCTGATTTTGTTAAACTTAGTAACTTTATTTGTTGTTCTCTTGCTTGATTGATTGTTATTTACAAATATCGTTTACAAAATGCCTAGGTTTTAACACTGACATGCGAATTTTTCTTGACTTCTTAACTGTTTAAGAGATTTTTTAAAGCTTGAGTACTAGAGCATTTTAAACAGGTGCCTAACTAATCTTGACCACTGCTGTCTTGATGACCAATATACTGGTATAACCAAGATAGGCAAGATAGTTCATAAGCTAGTTGATATTGCTAAGGGAGCTGCTTGCTGTGATTTAAATGAACTTCGTTTACTTATGTGTGTTGTTTAAATATTGTTAAGGCAACACAACCAATAATTTATTGAACTTCGTTTAATGTGTTAATGGTTCAATTATGGGTTGATATGAGCTAGATGTATGCATGAAGTGAAAGTTGAAAGAGGTACTGAGTTCTAAGCAAGTATTGTTAGAAATTTTACTATTATGATCCCATAAAGATTAAGGTAGTTTACCTGTTGGACTTCTTGCAGTGTTTGGTTTGCAACGAATCCATTGTTTATCACTATTTAATCTAATTTCTAGCATTGGATTATCATTTTCATCTCTTTGATGATAAAATTTTGATATAAGGTGCCAATGTTCTTAAGTCTATAAATTGCACATGAATTTGTATATAATTAGGTGGTGTGTTTCTATTTTTGAGGCAATTCAGGACAGAGCTTATTTTTTGCTAGATGTTTTTACTTCTCAATGTTTTTTTGGTTTGCAGACCTCAGTCATGGATTATTTTGGCAGGTTGAAATCCAAGATCTAAAGATTAGGTTCTCAGACACGTTTAAACTTCAATGTTTTCTGAAGGATATCTACTTTCCATACATCCAGGTCTTTCCCTTGATCCTAGTTTCCAGCTACATGTTATTTCTGAAGGCAAATTAAAAAATCCCATGACATATGGATATTGTTCATTTTCCTTCAAATGTTTCTTTCTTCTCACTGTTATGTATGGTCATGTTTTTTATGTACTTCAAAGTTAAAAGTCACAATTGTTAGACCAGTTGAATGGTCATCGCATGAAGGGTCGTGCAAGAAGTGTTAGTGTCTAAATTCTAAAATCTGTCAGTTGGTGATGGTCTGCTGTCAATCTTGTATGGACTCCGACTTCATTATAGTTTTGACTTGGAATTTTCTTTTGAACTTCTACCATCTACTAGTGCTTTTGAACATAATGCAACCTAATTTCTAGAAATAATATGAACGAGAACATTTCTGGAAAATTTAATTATTTTGGTGAGGCATGCCTATATATTTATAAGGCATTTATGTTGGTATATATGGTATTGCTGTTATTTTGTATGGATGTGTTATTGTATTGTATCTTTTCTGTATTTAGTCTGTTTAGCATGCATTGTATGTGCTTGCAAGTTTTTATGTATTTTTGATCAACTTCTGAAATACGCTTAGTTTGGATGCCATTAACCACTATAATTTGCCGTTATGATCTGTTTTAATGTCTACATGAAGGAGTAGAAGCTCTCTGACAGGAGGGTGTTGTGTGGATACTTGTCATATCATACTTGAGAGGGTCTGAGTATGATCATCAAATGGGAGAGAGCTTTTGTTACACATATCATTGAATTTGATCAAACTGCAATATGTATACTCTTCATTCTCTCTATTCACTGGTACTACCTCTAATATCTGGACAAGATTTGAAAAGCCTGTTTTCTTGCTCTGTAACAGAATGTCTATGATAATAGGGATGATGATTATGTGTCTATAATCCTTTTCTCCCTCTTTGTTGGGTCAGAAAATGAAAGAAAAAAAGAGAATAAAAGTTATTTTCTTCTGCTCACATCATTTCGGTGTTCTCTGGTTTTCTATGCTATGCATAGGAGTACTGGCAAGGTCCACCTTAATAGCTGTGCTAATTATGAGCATGTGCAACATGATGCATTCCGTGCTGATCACATGCATTGGCATATGACAAAGAAGATGTGTGATTACTATCATCAAATGGGAGAGAGCTTTTATTACACATATCATTGAATTTGATCAAACTGCAATATGTATACTCTTCATTCTCTCTATTCACTGGTACTACCTCTAATATCTGGACAAGATTTGAAAAGCCTGTTTTCTTGCTCTGTAACAGAATGTCTATGATAATAGGGATGATGATTATGTGTCTATAATCCTTTTCTATCTCTTTGTTGGGTCAGAAAATGAAAGAAAAAAAGAGAATAAAAGTTATTTTCTTCTGCTCACATCATTTCGGTGTTCTCTGGTTTTCTATGCTATGCATAGGAGTACTGGCATGGTCCACCTTAATAGCTGTGCTAATTATGAGCATGTGCAACATGATGCATTCCGTGCTGATCACATGCATTGGCATATGACAAAGAAGATGTGTTATTACTAACATGGATAAGTATGAATGATATAGAGGTACTCAACTCTTTACCATGGCGATACCTGTTTGATGGCTGCCTACCTTCTTTGGAACCAGCTTCCTACTCATTTTGTTATTCTTCCTATTTTATTTAATTAATTTTTCTAAAGTAGATTTATTTTCCCTTACCTTTTGCTTCCAGCAAGGTAGACATTATATGGTTTGCGATACCTTTACTCATTCTGTTGTACTCAATAAGCAGAAGTCTAGGGTCTCTCTCTTTCTCTCTCTCTCTCTCTCGCCCCTTTTTTTCTAAGAGCAAGAGTCACTTGAGTGTGGCTAGGGTGAATTTCAGCTTTGGGCTTGTGGTGGAAGCCCAAACCAAATGAAGCTTGATATTTGAACCTATAATTTCTGATTGCACCTCTGTGTTCATAAATTTGGAAAATTTGCCCAGTGCAGTGGTCTTAGTTCGAAGCTTTTTGGAGTTGGCGTACCAACTTCTAGACTTTCACCCCATATGATCTCTTGAGATTTGCTTTTTCCTGACATTTTTCATTCTTCTTTAAACTGTGTTCTTCATCTTCTTAATCTATAGGTGAGAATGTTTTTTCCCAAAATTAATGCTACTTAATTATCTCTTTATTTGCTACTTTGATACTCAAATTTAGTTGTGTCGAATGTGTCAACAAAATTGTGATTGATAGTGACTTTTATCAAGCTTTGACTTTTTAATTAGAAAAATGGACAAATATGCACTTTTACTACTAACAACAGTCATTCTACCTTTTCGGTCCTTCTGAAAGCTATGCTAAAAGATTTTCCCCGAGTGTTTTAAGAAATACTGTATTCATCTTTATATCTGGAAGCATGGGGCTACATAGCCAAGCATGGAGCCAACCTTCTTTCTATGGCAAACTACACATGGTTTTAAACTTTTAATTTTTCTGGCAAGTGGTACTTACTAGGGTTCATTTAACCAAGAAATATATTGAGCTCCTGTTAATATAAAATGATATAAATCTTACGTGACTGAAGGAGGAACAGGCTAACTATGTGGATGTTTTAGTTTCAACCAGATTCGGCCTGAAACATATATTGCTTCCCAATCTCATTCTTGAATTACATGATCTCTTATATACCATGTGAGTAAATTGCTTATTTAATGACTTGTTTTTTATGATGTGAGAAATTGTATTTTCTGATTTTTTATTTGATTAATTGGAATGACGACTTTTATTTTTCAGTTTTGTAGTTAATGAACTATATTATATAATATGATTGCCCATCATGTAAACTGCATATATTTATTTTGGTGCAGTGTGATGAAGAGCACACCTCAAGAAAAACGACCATGCCTATCGAATTCCAGGTTTGGTGGTCTATAATTAGTATCAGATGTTTTTTATAATTATTACCAGTGTCTGTTTTTTTATACATAATGTAGGTGCTTTTTAATCTCGTTTTTTCTGTTGGGTGGTCCCATAGTCATTCATTTCAAATTGTTACCATTTATTAATGTGGCACTTGTATGGATGCTTAAAACTTTTAGGGAATGCCTTCTGAAATTTTTAGACTAATCCTAATGGAAAGGTTCTAAAGATCAACATGTTGAAGTTTAAAAAGCAATTATTAGAGTGAATAATCTATTCATATTTGGACATAAAGCTTGATAAATGCACTTGTTAGAATTGCATGTAATAAGCTGGACACTACACTCTAGGGATGTGCTTATAGTTTGCTCGTGCTTGTCAGCTACCATGCTTTCTCTTGTCAAACTAGCTGAATGGAGAAATGACGTGGAACTCAGTAGGAGAGGCTTGTAGAGCTAAGTTTAGAAAATTTTGTCAAATTCAATTATAGAGGTTTCTCTACCAAGTCATAGGAGATATAAGGCAATGGATAGGCATGGGAGAGATTACGGTATGGATAGGAGATGGCTCCTTAAGTTTGAGGTCTTTTTTGATAGTCTACACTCTACAGGAGGAATTACCTTGTTATATCCTTTAACAGAAATACATATAGTTTTGAAATGTTACTATTCAAGTGTTTTGTGATTGGCCTCATCCGCGACTTGTTTGGCATTGGTTTCTTCACACACACACACGCGCGCGCGCGCGCGCACACACACACATGTACATACATATGTAATTATATATACACATATACACATGTACATGCATATGTATGTATGTGTGTGTGTGTGTGTGTGTGTGTGTGTGTGTACATGTACATACATATGTACACACACACACACATATATATGTATGTATGTATGTACATGTACATACATATGTACACACACATATATGTATGTATGTATGTACATGTACATATGTACACACACACACATACATATATGTGTGTGTGTGTGTGTGTATGTACATACACACACACACACACACACACACACACACACACACACATATATGTATGTATGTATGTATGTATATGCATATATAGATTTGGTTGTTTTTTGAGAGGCAAGACTTCGCTATTTCGTTTGGGATTGAAAGGAAGCTGAGATGCCTGTGTGTTTCGACGAGAACACCGAAAAAACCAAATTCAGCTCTACGTAGGATAGCCAAAGTATGGTTGAGCAATCGATATGATATATTTGCTCATACACCCTGCCTCAAGGTAACCAAGCTTTCCAAAACCAGGGGCAAGGGCAAAGAAGAAACTTCGATGCTCAAATTCTCTTCACCTACGGTGCTGCAAATGTGTGTATACATACGTACACACACACACACACACACACACACACACACACACACATACATATATATATACACATACACATACATATATAGATACATACATATATATATGTACATACATACATACATACATTCATATGTATATATATATATACACATCCATACACAGACACACACACACACACACACACACACACACACTTATAACATGACAGTCAATAGTGTTGGTTTGATGGGGATACATATGTTTTGTCCCCCCTTGCTTTTGAGATTAATAGCCAAGAAGACTGGTTAGTTTGTTAAATTTCATTGCTTGAAAATGTCTTGTACCAATGTAAATAGTCATTCACATTTTTCTTTCCTTTTAAGGAGCATGCATTAGTGACATATATAATGTTTCATTGAATAAATTGGTGCAGAATGGGAAACAAATATTGGCTTCTCAATATCTCAAATGTTTGGAATACATGGCAAGTGACACCAGTTCTCGTGTTTGTAGTTTGAATAGTCCGTGCTAGACTTGTGCTGGCAATTTAGGAACAATGTTGATGCACTTTTAGTTATCAAACTCTTTGGTTGTATATGTATTTTGGACTAGTGTAGTGTTGAATTGTTAGACAAAATGTCTGACATTCCATAATTGGTATCGGAGCATGATTTTGTAGTATTTAGAGCCAGGTTTGCTGTGTCAGAATCGGGGTCTGGATTGGATGGCTGGAGTTAAAGTTCTGTATGCCCTTGTATCATTCCACATCAGGCTTGGACTAACACAGCAGAAAGAGTAGGAGGTCGAAAACCAAAGAGAGGAAGAGAGAGAGGGTGTGGAGGCTAGTGGTGGCTGCTAGAGGGCCATGGAGGCACCTAGATGATCAAAGCAAGGGAGATGGAGAATTGAAGAGAGGCAAAGAGAGAGAAAGTGGGGGGGGGATGGAAGGAGACATGAGGCCGGTGGTGGTTGTTGGAGGTTCATGAAGGGCCTCGGATGACCTCCCCCTTCGAATAGAAATGAGGGCGATTCACCCCCTATGTTGATCGTTTTTTTTTTTCTTTTTTCTGACTCAGTGATTCGGCATCCAAGGGCCTTTGCGGCTCTCCAGCGGCCATCGCCATCCTCTTCTTCTCCTTTCTCTCTCTCTCTCTATCCCCTTCCTCTCCCCTGCTCAACTCATTTTGGGCCTCCATTCCCCTTCGATAGCCTCTTCGGCCTTTCCCTCTCCCTATCTCCCCCTCTCTCTTCCTCTCTTTCTTCTATCTCCCCTCCTTGTTGGTGTCTTGTTTAGAATGCCGAAACCGCTCTATTGTGCCGTTGGTAAGGTTCCGCATGCCCCAAACCGGGTGGTATAGAATGGTTTTGTTGTCCTTGGTTTAGAGTTTGGTCTAGGGTGTAGGTGTTACAAGAACTTCATAAAATGCATATGGAATAAGACAAAGTAATTTTTGGAATGTCATGCATATATCTCCAAGACATTTTTGGAATTTAATGAATCATTTGATTTCATGGCAGTATTGTTAGTAGTACTCTTAAAAATAATCTTTAAATTCTTCAAAGCATTTTGACAATAACTTGTTACCTGCATCGCTAATAATTTTGTCCACATTTTTTATGCCATTCCTATTGATTACGTTTAAAAAATATTCAACAAACAGTTTAATATATCCTCAAATATACTTATGACCACTTTTTAAAATCTATGGATTCATTTCTAATTTACTACCGTATCCTTATTAAGATAGTAGCTCTTAGTGGTGCTGAAGAACTATTCAGATAATATAAATGATGAAAAATCTTAATAAAAATTATCTTTAGTATTTTCTTGTTTACAGTATTGAATATTTAATAAATATAGCTGAATTAAATTCATTTTTCCTTGTTTATCTGCATATCTCCTTTCCTTTCTGTTAGTATTGAACACTGGTGTCCATTCCCATTCATTACTTTCTAAAGCACTTGGTAGGAAATAATATTTTCCTTTGTTTAGGTGAATGGCACTGATTTAGCTGAAGTTCAAGGAGGGGAGGTTGCAGTCACTAATCTGCATTCATGCCATGGTCCTGATTTTGTTTTACAATTGCATTTTGTGCTAAATCAAGAAAACATAGCATCCAAGAGCCCTGGTACGTTCATTGTCTTGTTATACTGCAGTTACCACTGTAACTTGATGATCTGTTTAGCTGTCAGCTCTGACCTTTTTATGTTCTGATTTTTTGTAGGTTCGGTTGTTTGTCGACAAGCCAATGCACGATTGAGATGTGTTTACTTTCCAATTGTTGAGGTATGTCAAGCATTTAATAACTGTTGGGACAACTTTTTTTTTTAATGATTAAACATAATTTGTGGTGCTTCCACAGGGAAAAGAAAGCATTGAAAGAATTATCGAAAAGCTCGAGGAAGATGGATATGGGATAAAAGAAAACTTTGAAAACTTCTGTCGTGTATCTATACGTAGACTTGGTCGTCTACTTCCTGATGCTAGATGGGTGAGATGCTCTTTTTTTTTTTTTTGTTATTAATTTTTCACACCAAAAGTTTTATTAATATGGAATCTCCTATGAAGCAGATACTGAATCAATATTCTTGGAATCTGCCTAACTTTTAGCATTGCTTTGAAGCATAATTTTTGTATGAAATTCAGTCACATTCCTATATATTACACTTTTCTGAGTTAATAAGCATTTTGTTTTCATTGTTTTAAACATCAGGATATTTTTTCTGGAGCTTAGTTGCAATCTTGATGATTTTCTGTGTTTGTTCTTTGTTGTTTTGGCCAAATTTTTGGGAGTTTGTCTTGATAATTTCTACTCAAGCTAAAAGCCAAAAACCTTTCAGCTGGTCATATTACACAGTTATATTATATCTGAATTCGTGAACTTTGATCTAATTTATAGACAGTAGATTGATTTCTAATTATCTTTTCTACTTAGCAACAATAGCATTATTCTTGTCTTTTATCAAGGTGGAATTACTGAGTAGTAGCTAATCTAGTAAACTGGGGGCCACTATATTATTACCCCTACGAGTCCTTCGGTTGGAAGATGAAAGAGGTTGAAGCAGAATGTAGTGTAGTGTTTCTAAGTCCGATCCTTGAAGAATTGTGGTCATGCCTTTACAATTAGTGGGGGCACCAGGCATGCTTGTGACCTAGTTTCTTTAATTTTCTTTTCTCAATGCTTAGGTGGTTGGTTGGGGATGACTTATGTTGGCTCATAAATGTTCATTGCTTAAATGAATGACAGTTTTATTGTAAATTGTAAATTATTTGTGGACCTATCATAATCAGTTTCCTTGTGTGCCCTATTTTTTAAGAACTGCATTTTCCTATTCTGCAGCAACCACTACCTTTCATGGAAGCAAAACAAAGAAAGGGGGATAAAGGACAACTGTTGAAGAGATGCTGCAAGAGGGTCAAATGCTTTGTTGGTAATGTGATTTTACCGACTGATAAGTCATCAGATTGATGCCTTCTTGTGGTAGCATCTTAATGCATGCTTTTTGATATCAATGTTCACCTAATGAGATTGAATATTTTTTTTTCTCATGGTTGCAGAGACTGATGCTGGCTTTTCTCCAACACCATCTAAGGTATCAACTACTTGTTACTGATAAACTGTTTCCTTTATGAATCTTTATGATTTGTGTCTTTTTATTTTGTTTTATTGCTAGTTTAAAATTTCAGTTTTTATTGGATCCGTCCTATAGTTATCAAATTGTTGTATTATTTCTTTAAACATAATAAGCTCTATTGAAGTTAGCAATTTACATTAATTTTTTCTTTGTTTTTGTCATATCCACAAATATTCTCTTTGAAATGCTGCTGCTCCCTTGTGAGGTTTATTGTTGTTGGCAATTTACAGTAAATCATCCTCTTTCCTTATCATATTCATGGATATTATTTGGAAAATTATGTAGTTCCTTTTTCATAGAGTTTACATGATTTTTTTTTGTATTTTGCTGATTTGTTGGATGCACTGGTGTCTGGTATGAAATATTTCAGTTTTCAATCATCACAAGTTATTTGTTGTTGAAACTAGTAGCTGTTACCATTTGTCCTTTATATGAAAGTTGTCTTCTATCTTCTAGCCATATTTTTAAGGTCCTTTTTGTCTTCTCTTATGCTCAAGGCTAGCTGAAAGTTGCATGAGTGGAGGTGGTTTCTTGTGTTGTTTTACAGGTTTTTGAATTATTGAATAATTAGGCATCTGTTTGGTTCTCACTGTTAAAAATGCATAGTTGGTAGAGCTGCATGCGCTTAGAGTTGTGAGTTGCAACAGTTAGAGTTTGCATGTGGCCATCATCTGCATTGTGTTGGTATTTGTGAACCTGCCATTGAATCAGTCAAGTTAAAGCCGTAGAGACTGGAAACTTAGGTTGTGTTTGTTGTGACTTTTTTTTTTCTTATTTTTAAAGGTAGAAATTTTCTTTACCTATTCTTTCGGTTTTTCCAAAAAAAAAAAAGAGAACATGTCTTGTGTAATAAAGTATCTTTTAGCTTTGAAAGCAGAAAAAAGAACAAAATTACTAGAAAATTAGCCCTTCCTCCAACCTCTGGCAAGCCTTTGTAAGTCCATTGCCCTACTTTGCGAGTTTGTTTATAACTTCTTTTGAGAAGCAATCCTTATATCACAATGGCAATGGAGGTCTCCCACTCCACCTCGATCAGCTTGGTGCTGTACCCTAGCTCAGCGTCGTTCTGGACCCATCAGTTGTCTTAGTGTTGTGTCCAAAGGTCATAACCTTCTGTCCTCTTGCTGGTGGCACCAATGTTAGTATTGTAGGTGAGAAAAGCCCAGGGCAGGCCCTCTTGGTGTGATTGAGCTGCGAATCACTTAAATAGGGCAATGGAGATGGCATTAGTGGAGGATGGCAGAGGCATTGTTGGGGTTTGGCAATCTATCAGTGAAGGGTAATGGAGATGGGGAAACCTTAGGGATTATAGCTAGGGCTGGAAGTGGGCTCGGGCCAGCCCGAGGCCCATCGGGCTGGGTCGGCTTTGGGTCGGGCTTCGGGCTCGGCCTGAAACCATTCAGGCCAGGCTCGGGCCTGATTTTAGGGCCCGTTTTATTTTTGGGCCGGGCTTGGACAGACCTTTGGTCCGGCCCGAGCTCTGCTCAAATAGCAGTCTGATTAAAATACTTCTTTAGTTCTTCTATCCCGTTGTTCGTTCGTGACTCCATCTCGATTAAAAATCTTTCTTCTGGTCTTCCCTCTTTCATCTGGTCTTCTTTTGACTATTGCTCCTAAGCCTCCGTCTCTCTCCGACCGCCGCTCCCTTGGACTGTGACCTTTGCTTTTTCGAGGCACGACGATCGCTTCCAAGCCCCTATCTCCCTCTGACCGCTGCTCCCAAGTCCCTATCTCCCTCCGACCGTCGCTCCCTCGGGACGCGACCACCGCTCTTCCCTGGACCGCAGCTCCCTCGGGCCTCGACGGTCACTTCCAAGCCACCGTCTCCCTTCGACCGCTGCTCCCAAGCCCCTATCTCCCTCCGACCACTGCTTCCTTAGGCCACGATCGTTGCTCCTCCCCCGACCGCCGCTCCCTCGGGCCTCAATCGTCGCTTCTAACCCCATATCTCCCTCCGACCCAGAGATCTGGAGGTGGTATCAAAGTTTTGAGAGAGAGAGAGAGAGGAAGGAGAAAGAAATAGATGGAGATAGGGTTTTGGGCCGGGTCTTGGTCTCAAGCTCGGGCTCAGGCCAGCCCGATTGGGTTCCGGTCGGGCTGGGGCCCGGGCTTGGGTCAGCTTTGGCCTGAGTTCTTTAGAAAATTTCGGACCTAAGTCCGAAAAAAAATTTGGGCCGGGCTCGGGCGGGGGTATAACCCTGCTCGGTCCGGCCCACTTCTAGCCCTAATTATGGCTGCCCTTTATAAAAAAACTGACTTCTTTCATAAATCTCTCTATGATTTTTGAAGTGAAAAAACAGAATCATTGGTACCAAACAAAATTTCTACCTCAACTTCTGTTCTATTCTTTTTTTTTTCCAAAAGAAAAAAGAAAGATAAAAAGGAAAATGACACCTAAGATAGCTTTAGTTGAGTTTCTTGATTATGTTTCTTCTAGGTAATACCTTATATGATTATTTTGCATTTTTTGGATACAAAATTTTTCAATCATTTGTCCTTCTTTATTCAAGTCCGCTAGAGTTATTAGAAACATGGTATTCCGTACCGATCCAAATCGATTGGTACATCCCATATCGTACCGTACTAGTGGGGAATCGGTTCGGTTCAAGCCGGTTTTTTGGAAAATGGTTTGAACCGGACCGAACCGATCGGTTCGGTATGGTGTTGGCCCGAACTGCCCGATATCGGACAGTTTGATCCGGTACGATATGGTACGGTCACGGTTAGGCTTGGTTTTCTTTTTTTTTTTTTGGTTGTTGGATGGGATTTTTTTTAATTTTTTTATTGTCGGTATGGTCCTGTATGGTATCGGGTTCCGGTATCGAGTCCGCGAACGTTGATTAGAAGTCATCTTTCTATTTGAAATCCATGATATATGTTAAACTTTAGGTGGTTTCGGCTACTTAAAATGTGGAAGGCTGGCAGTTGGATTTGCTTTCATATGCATAATATTTGTTGATATGTTATGGTCAAGGCCTTTCTTGTGTAACCATGTAGTTGACCATGCCGAACAACCATGCTCTGATCAGGGTGGTTCACAGTTTTTCCTGGTTAACCTTGTTGGCCTTGTATTGACAATATGAAGGTCCAATTTAGAAATAAGCATATATGAAGGCAGAATCATCCTTCTTACACTGTAACAAAGGCTTGAGATCAAGGTTCGCATGAGGTACGAGCATCTATCTATATTTCCTTTACACAAGTTTCTTGTAAACTTGGCAACATGTTCCCAACTTCCTAGCAAATAAAAAAGGGAAAAAGGGCTCTATTAACTGCTGTAACATGTTTTTAATTTGAAGGCATATTTATATGGCCTCTAATAATTTTCGTTGTGAAACTTAAGCTCATTTTTTTCATTAGAGGCACAAGTATGTAATATCAAGCCTTGGCATGCTCTCTCGCAGAGAGTTTTCTTGCTGGTAGTCATCTAGCATATATTCTGTGAAAGATGATCTTGGACCTTTTTTGCACATGTTCTGACATTCTCTTGCTTGCTCTCTGATCTTTAAATTATGTCAATAATTTATCTTCCCAATCCTAGGATTCACTTAAAAGATTCTGTGTCAGTTGCGATGGGCTCTGCATCATGTGTTTCCTCTTGGAATTGTCAATGCCGCATCTCTTGGAACTTGTTCATCAGCAATTTTTATTATTTTATTTGACTTTTTCAGACTGACTTGGCTCATCACGACCCCTTAACACTGGCATTGAGGAATTTTGGTTATAAGCCTTCTGCAAGAGAATCAGGTTTTCTGATGTTTGTTGTTTATTTTATATCTATTATATTTTTTCATGCAGCTTAAGCTTAATTTTTACTTTTCTTGTATGAAATTTCTAGAGGCAATTATTAAAATACAAAAAGATGGAAAACCATTGAATTTGTCACAACTGGAGAAGGAGTATCAAGATTGGATAATACAGATGCATGATAGATATGATCAAGAAATAGATGGTGGTGAGGATGAACCTGTTCTTGTTATTAACCCTTGCAATAAAAAGAAGCTTGGCATAACATCTGATGGTATGGACTTGCATTATTTTTATTTGTTATAAATTCATTTATATTTGGTTTCTTTCTTTTAGCATAGATAGATAACTTATATTTTTTCCCCTAATATCTTGGTCTTTTCTTTCATGAAATTTTGGTGACATATTATGTAACTTCTTCCCAAATTTATAGTTGTAAGAGTGCATCGAGCTATTAGAAGGAAGGGGTTATCATGGAAATCAGGCCAGAAGGTTAAAATTCTTAAAGGAGCAGTTGGCTGCCCAAAAAACAATCTCTATGCAACATTAGAGTATATCTTGGTTGAAGGATTTCAAGGAGATGTGGGTGGTAAGTGCTTTGTGTTGCAGGCATGTGTTTCATATTTTTGTTGGTTCTGGAGATGGTGTATTGCAATTAGGATACTGCCACATGGTTAGTCTTAGATTTTTGGAGGCTCAACACTTCATAGAATTCTCTTTTATGTCTGTTATCTTTACCAAGGACTTATATACACTTAATGTGTTCAATGGTTTGTTGCTTCTGTGGTTTTAATGCAATCTTTTTTTTTTTTTTTTTATCATATTCAACAGGGGAAGCATGCCTGATTTGCAGGTCCATTTCTCTCTTAGTTTTAATGTTGTTTTGGAATCAGGTTTTTTTAAGATAGTGCTTTACCTTAAAATTTTTATTGGCAATTTGTGAAGGCCTTTGGGTTTCCCACAAGAACAAGGATGCTCTCTTATTTTAGCTGATGGAAATGCAAGTTTAGACATACAAAATTCTCTATCCTTTCCTATAAGTGTAATAGATACTGGGAAGGTTGGTGTTTTTCGATGCCCATTTTTATTTTTCTTATACATATTTGATTCATCTTTGAATTGTTATGGTCATTTTTTTTCATGATTGCCAGTTTCAAGCCATTGATGTTACTTCATGGAATTTCCAACTGGCAAAGCAGAAGGGGAAGGTTCCTTCTGCAATTGACATACTGACTGGTAAAGAATGTTGCCTGCTTCAGATTGATGGGGTTAGTTAACAATCCTTTCCGGTGTTTTGACAGACTTTCGAAATTTTTGACCATATTAAGTTTCAAAATCTTGTTGCTTGTTTACCTCAGGAACTACCTGTTGAAGCTCCAGTAACTGCTGGTTGTGTTCCTCCTGCTGAAATCGTAGCAGTTATTAGACCAGAAAGTTTTATTCATTCCAGTTCTCCTAATAGCTTAGATCAGAAATATGTTTTGAAGGATGAACTGGAGATGTCTATGAAAATTAGACATATGCATGAGAGTCAAGGTTGTCAAAATGTCGAATTTGTTCATGCAGAATACATGAAACCTTCCTCACGCAATGGGATTCATGGATTATATATATATTCTCTGCGACAAAAACATCCTGATCTCTTCTGCAAAGCTGGTGTCTATATATTTTTGTTCTCGGTTGTAAGTACTTTCTAGGAGCTTTTGAGATGTAGAGTTTTTGACTTTTGTTGGTTAGGTTCTAAATATTTACATGTTTGGCTGTCAGGTTTGTAAGGATTTAAGCTGCAAACAACTAGAAGTAAGGGTAACTGTTAAGCCTGATTTAAGGGTACAAAAGTGGAGAGTTATGCATGATGACCATGGCCCTCTTACTGATAATTCATCTCTCGTCGTTCGGTAAAGTTTTTCATGTTTCCAAGAGTATCCTATGTGTTTAGTGTATAAATGCATCATGCATTTTAAGCTATAGGATTACCTTGTCTCCTTGTGGAAATGTGGAAATGCATTTTAAGCTTTTAAGCTTCAAGGTTTATGAGTAATTTATTTTATAAAATCATGTTGTTATTCCCATTTCTGGCCCATTACTTTTGTAATTCATTTTGCATTTTAGAATTAGTATATAAATCATATTTTTGAAAACTTTCCATCTTAGTTACTTGTTGGTGGTATGAGTTCTCATATAAATAATATCTGAATTAACTGTGTGCCACTTAAACCTTTGTTGAGGCACATTTAAGTCTGCTGTACTAGTAACCACCAATATCATCTTTACTATGATCATACTGGTAATGTGTACTGTTATACTAGTTTTTGTTTTAGGCAAGTTCCACGGGCACAAAGTCAGTTACTCAGCAATGAAAGACAATTTCAGTTGATCTGCACAGCAATTTTCCAAAATTTTTTGGTTTTCAATGCACTCAATTTTCCTTGACATGATTTAGGATTTGAACCTCATGGCCATGTCCTTTCACAACATTGCATAGATTTATGTTATTTGGCTTGAATAGTTTGTTCCATTTTCCTCCTATGGAATAAATTAATAATTTTGTTCTTTCAGTCATTTACCTCTGGTTGCTTGAAAACTCAAATTTTGGATGCCAATAGACATCATGATTTGTTCATAGTATTTTGAGGATGAATGCTGATGCAACCAAAAGACTATTTAGTTGCTATAACTGTGATAAAATAATGATATTATCATTCTCCATACAGTTTTCGGCTTTCCATATGTAGATTGGGCCCAACCAATAGATCTACAAGAAATTCTTGTCTCCTCTATCTGAGAATAATGGCAAAAAATGAATTGGTAAAAAGCTCTTCAATTTGTGTCCTCCTTATGCCACTGCACTTGGGCAAACTTTGTGCCACTTTAGAGGGGCGTACCTCTTGCTTGTTCTACCACTATCGATCTTGTCCTTGCCTTTTAAATGTTATTGTACTTCTCGCACTTATAAGCCACGGACAATCCATAGCTTGAAAGAATATCATTCTTAAAGAAAATGTACAACAACATTCTGCTGATATAATTTATCTGGGATTTCCATTGAGAATCTAAACCATGGAGTCTCATTTGGTATAGCATTTGACATGTAGGTCTCTGGAATATGAGCTGTAATACTACTCTTTTTCCTTCTCTACTGGAATTCTAAATGAAGTCTAAAAGCAACTGTGGGTTTGTAACTTTTGAAATCTAGAATGTAGAGATAACCTAGAACAAAATATTCTCCCTTCATTTTTATTTTTGCTGATTCTAAAATCCTTTTTATCTTTGAAACTTCACTGCATGTGAATATTTACCCATGGGACATTTTAGGATAATTTCTTTTCTTTATTTTCTGTCTCTGTCACCTGTGCTTTCCTATACTTTCCAGGTCTTGCTTTCCTGACTTATTTTTCTTGCAATATTTTTATACTTTTCTGATTGTAACTGCAAACATCGATCAGTTCACTTCGTTTATAGCTATGTATAAATATCTTTTAACTTGATTGAATAATTCTAAATAATACTCATCTGCAGGGTTGGTTCTTATATTTCATACCTTTCTGTTGGATGCTTTGATCTATACTCAAATCAAATTCCATTCTCCAGTCTTCCTGAAGTTGTGGTTAAAATATATGCAAATAAGCTTGTACTTGTCCGTGTTGACAAAATGAAGATGGTGCTATCACCTAATCAGTTGTTACTGGAAATCACAGTAAGATATATGCTTCTATAGTTTTATTAAATTCTGCCATGTTCTTTGCTGTAGTGCCATCATATATGATAGTGCTATTGTTTTGTGCAACAAATAATCTAGGATATGCTGATTGAAAGCCATTATTTGGATATGATTAGACCTAGTAATGAAGCTATGTTGGAGGTATCTTCCCAAGATAGAGTGCTGTCTACTACAGTTGCTTGCAAAGGTTGGTTCTTTTTCTCAATTTTATTCTCTCCACGTATTTAAGCATAGTTTTGATCATCATTCTTGTTTTTTTTTTTTTTTTTTTTTTTTATTAGTTTGTTAGGATCTGTATTTAAACTCTTTTTCTTTTATATCCTTTTGGATCTATGGATGATAATTGCACCAGTCATGCCGGGTCCTCCATCCTCTGTTGAGATGCAAAGTACTCCTGGATTGGAAAAGAATTTAGCTCCTGGCAAAGTTATTGACAAGCTTGTGTTGGAGGTAATCTTACAGTTAACAATACAGGTTGTGAGATTTTTCATTTTTCTGTAATTTATGGATGCTGGTTTATAATTTGATCATAGCTACTATCTTGTTTACACATGGGCAATGCATAATTTTGTGATGTTAGCTTAGCTTATGCTACTTCGTGCTCATGAGTTCTTATATGATTGTTAGGCATTGTCTGATATGATGCTGCAATACAATCTTGGGCACATACTATTTATTGTTTGTGAAGTTACTCTTATTAATGTTGTCTTGATAGAAATATACAAGGAGCTGGTAATTTCAATTCTGTTGTTTGTAGTAGATTTTCCAGAAGCTTGATGTTGAAAAATTTGACTTAGTAGTTAATTGATAAGAGTCATCTAATCAATGCAAGATTGCAATACTCTTACAAAGTGTGGGTATTAGTTTGAACTGTCACGGACAACACTAATAATAACTAACAGCCTTCTTTGAACCAACGAATATCTCAATGTGAAGGATTAACAGAACTATGTTTCGAAAGGCACGAATCACACATGTTCAAATTGGATGATGCAATATATAAGCTTATGATGCACATGGTGCCTGAAGGCTGATTTAGTCGTTGGAATTAAACTTCGGAGATCAACACATAGGTTGAAGACAAACTGTTTGAAGGACCCTTTGTTCTATGAAGTTAGTTCTTTTTAAGAATTTGTTTAATATGACACAACCAGCACTTCATGCAATGCATTAGAAGCATGTATACAACATGACCACTAATTCGGCCATTTAAAACCTGGTATGAAAAATCATACTAGAATTAGGACCCAATAATAAGGAAAATATCCAAAATTATTCAACTGCAATGGAAATGCAGCTAAAATTTGATATTGCCTCCAATGGAAACTTTATATGAAAATCTGGTGAAAAGCTCGGAATATTTCCTTGTTGAAGCCTCCATCCATGAATCTGCTAGTTCTTGTGAAGCTTGGTGCTGTCCAACCGGGCATAGTACTTGCTGTCTGCACCATGTGCTGCAATAGTTTATGTTTACAAACTGTTGAAGAAGATAAAATTTTATCTGGCCATAGCCATAAATGGATGTCTGAAATCAGTTTATTCGAAATGCTTATGTTGATTCTAAGTTGGGCAACTGACATGACTGAATAGCTATGAACTGTCCATAGTGTAGATTAAAATAGAATCGGGAGAATTTTTTGGTTATTAGTGTGGTTGTGGTCATAGTTGGTTGTCTGAGTTTCTCTGTTCATGTAATTGCATTGTGAATTTATGACATCATTTCACTTTAGTCTCTCTTCCGCATTGTATCATAATATGTTGTCTATTTGTGCCAGATGTTTGATGCTTATGGTAATCATGTTGAAGGAGGAGTAGAAGTCTCCATCCATCTTGATGGACTTCGTTTTCAAGACCACTTGGGTTCAATTCGGAAGGTAAAATTATTTTAGCATGTTCGACTAATTCCATGTGAACTAACAGGCACATAGATAACAAGAAAATATTGTTCATATTGTTGTTTTCTATGTATTTCTTTAACAGAAGTACTACTAAACATTTAGTTGCCCAACTTCCAACTGGCTGAATTTTAATACCATAATATGTAGATGAAAGTGGAAAATGTGTGCCCCATATTCCTCTATTTTTGTTATTCATTTACATATTTTATAATGATTTTTTTTAATAATTTTTTTAGTTTTTTATTCTGCTGCATCATTTGTGTCCTGCAGAAAGTTGTTACTTCGATAAATTATGAATAAGTGGTTTGATGTGATCTTTATCTTAGTAGCACCAGCAGCTGAATGATTTGACAAATATACTCTTACCAAAAGGAATTCCTTAAATGTAGGTGAACAATCAAGGTTGTGTGACCCTCAGTGGTCTACTGAAAGTAGCAGCTGGCTATGGCTCAAAGGGTATGTGGTTTGCTCCCTCTCTTCCTTTTATGTGGTGTATTCAAATTGAAAAATGAATTTGAGAGGAGTTCGTATTGTATAAGTTGAAAATCTTTTTTTTTAATAAATATATGAAGAATGGTGAGTAGCAGAGAGGGAGAGAAGAAGAATATAAGAGAATGTAGTTGAGAAGAAGAGTATTTATCTGTTGATACAGGTGCATGAGATATGTATGTAGTCTATCTTTGCAAAGATATGTTGGTCAACGTTTGTTTGAGCCGTTAAGGCAACATAAGATATTCTTCCCCGTTATCTATTGAATTGGACATCTTCGTAGATGTGTTAAATATTGCACAATAACCTTCTTTTATTAGGTCTAGTAATTCATCCTATTGGTTTGATGAGGGTCAAAAAATTTATAGGCTGTGTTTGCCGTAGTACCCATACCATACTATACCGTACCAGTATTGCAGTAGTATGCCGTACCATATCATACCATCACCATCATACCGGTCTGTACCATGTACCGACACTTTAAAAGGATGCTATCGGAACAGGGTCTGGTATTGAGAAGGCGAATTTTACTTATAGGCTATAGTGTTGTGTATGCCTCCACAAATACTTTATTCTGATGTTTTTATTCTCAATGATACGATGTTGTAGGAAATATTTTCATGGATTTTGATCTTGATAATATCTGTTATGGTGGTGAAGATCCCAGCAAGAATTTATGCATCACATACTGCATCTGTGATGTTCAACCGGCATCCCTGCATAAATGTGGGGATTGTGCTATGGATGTGTGGAAAAAGTTGGACAGAGCTTTAGAAATTGGGATGTCAAAAATATCTTGAGGATAACACAATGCAAAGAGAAACTGGTTTAGGTTGTTTGCCAATGGTTGCTGTACGCTATTAGAGAAGATAAGCTTTCCAGATTATAGGTTCAAAAAGGGGAGAGCTTAAATAGTTTGAAGAGATTTGATGGCATTTCCTATTCCGGAAAAATGGGTTTGTATAAGAACAAATGGCAAAATAGTATGCATAAAGTACACTTAATAATTGAGATAAACTTCCCTATCTCTTTTGTTATGTACAATTATTTAGCAACCAAGTCCTTTGCAACTTAACCCAGCAATGAGCAGTCATCTTGGCAAGTGGTAAACAAATGGCCAGCTTTTATTTGATATCTGATGTTTGAAGGTTGATATTCAAAAGGACATTACAGAATTAGCATTTTATCGACTTATAAGTGAAATTGAAAAATGATCATTAAACATTACTAGTTGTATTAATTATGATCTTTTTTTTTTCTGTCTAAGTATTTGCTGCACCATGCAGTATGTCTTTCTGTTTTTTCTGATGGCAAATTGGTTTTTGAGAAGATGCTCCAAGTGGTGATGAGGGAATTGAGAGTGGCGTCGGGGGTGAGTTGACATTTCTTCTTGTATAACTATTTCAGCAGACCAGGTGTAGGTCATGCATTGAGTCCCTTTTGAGCTAAAGTAGTCCATGGGATTTGATTTTTTGGCAGGTTCCTGGCTATTGTAAAGCAGGTTCCCATTTGGAGAATGTTGTCTTTGAAATTTTTGATTCTGATGGCGTAGTAGATGAAACCATACATGGTCAACATCACACACTTACAATAAAGTCGGAACCACGGAAATTGGATGACACAATTCAGTATACTTTCCAGCATGGCCGGTGCATCGTGCCTGTTATTCCAGTTCCTCAAGAATCCGGGACATTCCACATTGTGGCTTTTCATACACATTTCCCTGATCTGCAAACCAGCATTGAGGTTCTGACCTGTGAGAACCCATTGATTTTCAGATGCCAACTCTTAACTGATTTGGTGTTCTATTTGTGCAGATCTATGTTATGCAAGCTCCTAAATTAGAGTTAGCCACTGTGACAGATCTGGGTGCTAGCATCTATCAATCTCAGTTTTCGAATGATAGTATCTCACTCGTACAGGAATCATCAGAATGCCCCTCCAGTCAGATGGACCTTTTTGTCCAGTCGATAATGGATGATGCCAAGGTAAAGTGAAGGATATTGCATTAAATTACCGAATTCTCCAATTGATTGCTGTATTTCAAATGATATCAGCTTTTGTTTTGTTTTTCCACTGGTAAGTCAACTTTTGAGTTCATTTATTTATTCAAGCTCAGACCAAGCAAAAAAATTTCCTAGTATGAACTCTTAGACCATTCATGTTACTGGATCATGTTTAAGACAATGTCAGCCAGGCCTTATATGTTCAAGATCATTCTATAAAGTTCCTTTTATAGATTGTATGATTCTTAGTTATTTTTTTTAAATCAATCATAGCAAAACTTTTGAAACTTGTATAAAGCATATAACTGAGTGACTAGTACTTGAAGTCTGTACGCACCTGTGACCTTTGAACAGATATACTCAATTAGGGATGGCAACGGGTAGGGTACCTGCAAACTTTGAACTATCCATATCCGATCCATTTAAAATCTTACCACCCGAACGCATCCCAAACCCGATTACGAAATCAACCACGAATCCCAAACCCGTCCCATTTAAAATTGGCATACCCCTAGGTACCCGGACTCGCCCGATCAACCTTCATTCCTATTCATATTATCATGGAACACAACTCTAGAAATTGAAAATTTTTGTAGCTAAAGAAGAATCCTTCTGATCAAAATTTCCTAAACCCTTGGAAATATCGTTATGCTTGTACCAAGATTAAGCTCTCAAAACCTCAAGAGACCACCTCACAACGCCATGATTCCCACAAAATCCCATAGCCATGAGAAAAAACCCCAACTGGAACCTAAAGAACCCCTCTGATCTTTCTGAGGTGCTCTTTTTCCCCACATATCTCCTAAAAAGTGAATGAAATGAATAGAAAAAGAATCAGAAAGCAAAAAAAATGATCAATCTATGTGGGAAAAGGTCTTACCTGTTAATTTTTCCATCTTTCCTTTGTTTTGTTGATTTTGCCTCTGTTTGCCTCCATTTTTCCTCTAGTTTTTCTGTCCTAAGGAGTCTCGATCGGTGGAGGCTTGGAGTGGCTGAATAGGGAAGCTTGGACAATGGCAAGGGTTTTGCGTTGGTATTCCCATTTGTTTCATTAATTTCTTTTTTTCCTTTGTTTTTCCCCGCTTTTCCCACTGTTTTTCCTGTCCTCAAGAGTCTCAATTGGGTGGGAGGCTTGGAGCGGCTGAATAGGGAAGAATAGGGAAGCTTATATGTTGGCTAGCGCTTTTAGGTGTTTGTATATAATCAGCTTTGGGTCGTAGGTACTCGAGGGGCAAATCCCAAGCCCATCCCAAAGCTGTTCGTCTTTTAATTTTGAATCTCAAAACTGTCCCAAACCCCATAAGTTATATTAAACGGGTCCTATTAGGCTTTGGGATGGATCGGATAACTGGAAATACCCGCCCGACTGCCATCCCTATACTTAATATAATCTGCCCAAATCAACTGAAACCGGGCCTTGCTTGAACCTCTCAGAATGACCTTTTTTTTGGAGAACCTAGCTGTATTCAAAACAAACTAGCCAGTAGATTTTTCACTTGTAATGTGCATCTCTATCAGAGGAAATAACTGTAACTGTCCTTTTGTCTCTCTTGAGAACATGTTGCTCACTTTAAGTAATGTGTTTGATAGGATCTGCTCCGTAAATTATCCAATTCTTTTTAAATTCTTTTCTTGGATATCATTATCAAAATATGATCATTGGACATGCGACAATTCCTACCAAGCTCCACTTTGTAGTTGCATGAGTTTACTCAGTTCCATTTGCCATAAACATGTAGACAACTAAACCAAGGGCGCATCATCTTTTGAAATTGTTATTACTAAATACTGGTGGCCATGATTTTTTTCTCCAGTGGGAACTTTGAACAATTAAGTTGCATGTCACAACTGTTCAGCCTTTATGCTGGTCTTTGCTGGGGTAAGATCGCAGGAAGATAGTTAAATTGCTCCGAAATAACTCAATAACATTATGCTCGTGTTTAGCTATTTTATGCTCATACTATTTTCTTTTTCTTCTGTTCAGTTCAATATATACTTTGTCATACCGGCTTTAATCTATTGTAACGGTTCATACAGTATGTCTGTGATGAGAGCAGTCCATGTCTTTTTCAGAAACTTGATGATGGCATGGCTGAAGTGGGGCTGCGGATAAGAGAACGTGAGAGCAAACTAAAAATGCTCAATGATCAAAAGACACAGATTGGAAAAGAAATTTATGATCTGCAAGGTTCTAAACTGTTCTCCATCAGTCCTTTCGGCAATGACTTTTTCTCTAGAATGACATATAATACGATTGTTAAAAAAGCCATTTACTTTCCTTTATTCTTTGTCTTTTTATTTTTTGATAAATTTTTCTAGTTCCTTCTCTTCCTCTCTCTCTCTCTCTCTCTCTCTCTCTTCCCCCCCCCCCCCCTCTTCATCTTCTTTTATCTTTTTTTCCAATTAATATGCATGCTTATCTGGTAAAACCTATAGGGGGAAGACATTGATAATATAGAGACTGATTAAATTCTCTCTTTTCTTGGAACATTTTTTGTCAAAAAAATATTTTGATGGCATTTATTCATGCTATGAATTTTTTTCTCCATTTTCTTGTAAGTATTAATATTGCCTTTTTTTAGGTACTCCATATTACTGGTTATCAAGGTACGCCACCTCGATATCAGACCCTATATCGGGTACCATGCTGGTACAGCATTGGTATATGTGTTATTGGGGTTGGCTTGGTATTCCAAGAATGGATGCTTCCGCTACACTGAGTCCTGGTTTGATACAGTATCATATACTTGGTACCTGGTGCTACACACCGATACGGAAAACCTTGCTCATAATAATTCCTGATTTATTGTTAGGATGATTTGTTATGCTTAGTGTGATTCTCGATTTACTGTTAGTATGATTTGTGGTACTTAGTGTGAGGTACACATCTATAAGATTCTTCCAAATACTTCAAGTCATTGAGTTTATTTAGAGATCTATGATAACTTTGTAGAACAGTTGCCTATGTCTTTTTCTGTTGAACTTCAGATTTTGTCTTTATGCATTATGAAACTGTTCATATTTGTCATGGTGAATAGAAAACTTTTTTTTGGCTATGGTGAGTGGCATAAATATTAGTCTAACAATGTGATATAATTTATAGTTCTGATGGGACCTCAACACTCGAGTCAGGTTGACTCATTGATTAATGCCAAAGAACAAATCACCAAACAAATAGAAGGGAAAAGTGATACTGCTGCTGCTGTTTTCTGCAATCTCTCCAAGGCCATTCAAATTCAAGAACCTCAAAAACACTTTATGGAAGATGTTGTTGGCCTTGTTTCCCTTCTTGGAACAGTTAGCAATGGTAACCTCAGTAGGTAAATTTTGTGTGCTGATATAATGAAGCCTTAAATTTCTCTTTCATGATATAATGCATACTTCTTGCATGTGATATTCACGTTTTTCATGTGCTTTTTTTTTTCTGAAAAAATGTTGGCAGGATATTTGCTGAGTATTTGGGTGAAAATTACATGCTTGCAATTGTCTGCAAGTCATATGAAGCTGCAAGCGCTTTGGAGAAGTATGGTGAGGATGGAAAAGTTAATCGGAATTCTGCTCTCCATGAAGTAGCAGCTAATCTTGGAATCACGATAAATAGGCGATTCTCTGTGATTTGCCTTGAAGAGATAAGGTAGGGATCTTTAACTCATTCAAAGGAATTATCTTGATTGATATGACAAATTTTTAAATAGTCCGCATTGTATTTTATATGAATATGTTTACCTACCCAAAGAATTTCTAAGGCTTGTTAAGTCGCATATTCTTAAAGCTGACTAGCCTGAATTGATGCAATATGGCTTTTCTTTTGTTAGTTGCATGCTAGTGAACACAGAACCTATGCAAACTAATTTTACCATACCAACGAAGTCATAAATTTAATTATTGTTTCTAAAATTCTAAATTATTCTTTTTTTAAACAAATGTTCATTGTTTTGAAGCTATCATATCCATCTATCACTGTTATAATAGTATTTGCTATTTAGAAGCTCAGTACCTTGCAATAGTAAATTTTATTTTACATCTAAATGCTTTCATTGTTTCGAAGTTATCATATCTATCAAATACTGGAATAATAGTGGTTGCTCTTTAGAAGCTCAATGTCTTGCAATAATTGCTATAATCTCTAACAATAGTTGGCATGCTAACTCTATGATGGCAGGCCATATAAAGGTGAGATCATAAATAACGATCCTCAAAGGTGGCTCGCATTGCCTGATCCACTTCTACAGTCGGGTGAGACCCCAGCTGGATTTATAGGATATGCAGTGAATATGATCAACCTTGACATCCAATGCCTAAATACAAGAACAGCTAAAGGTTATGGTCTTCGGGAGACCTTGTTTTATCGGCTGTTTGGAAAGCTGCAGGTGTATCAAACCAGGGAACATATGAGAGTGGCCAAAACCTGTATAAAGCATGGTGCAATTTCTCTAGATGGTGGGATTATGAGAGAGAATGGAATTATTTTGCTTGGAGACTGGTAATCATAATATGTTTATAATGAGGCAGTATATTTATTTTTTTCTTGCTCCATTTAATTCGTATTAGTTGGCATTTTTAGTCTTCTCTAGCTCATTCATTTAAGAGTTGCCCATATTGGTGGAAACATGCCTGATAAAACTTTAGTTGTTACAATTGTTTTTATAGTCCTTTCTTGACACATCAAATCATGAATGTTAGGTGGTGCGCGGAGAGGTAATGAACTTTGAAAATGATGGTTGGTTTCACTCTGTATTGGATAATATCCATTATGTATAAATATTATTATTCCTTTATGTGGGTACACAGCTTTCATAATATGGTCTTGTCTGCTAGTTTATTCCATAGCATGTTCATTGATTGCCTTAATGACAACAGAACGATATTGTAATTCATGCCTGTGACTTGCGTTCATATTTCTGTTGCAACTTTTATATCATGTATATTTACAATTTCAATCCATTTTGATTGGTTTAACATCCAAAACATAAATATTTATATACCATACGTACACAAATATGTACACTTGTACAGAATACATATTTCGTGAGGACATTTTCCAATTTATGCTAAATGCATATTAAGTAATTTAAATAGTGTACATGTGTAATTATTAATGACCTACAATGTATAGATGCCTAAGAATAAAAATAAACTGTTCTATAAGCTTATTTTGTACCCATTGGTCATGACTACAAAAATAAGAGTCTCCACTATTATTTATCTTAATATCTAATGTGCCAATAAACCATAAATTAAATTGAGTCTGTCATGCCCCAAACTTAGCATCTGGGTTGGATACATGATGGCCGCACACTCCCTAAGGCAAGACCCTAAAGAGTATGCAAGGCATGGTTTGCCGTACAGGGCCGAACCGCCCGGAACGGGACGTACCGAGCCGGACCGGTCCCTTATCGGTCCGGTTCGGGTCTGTTTTTTGGAAAACGACCCCGAACCGCACCGAACCGCCCGGTTCGGTGCGGTTCGGGCCCATACTGCCCGGAACCGGACGGTATAGCTCGGTTCGCCGTCGGTTCGGGGTGAACCGAACCGACCACCCAGGGGACCATTTCACATGGGGGAGGGGGAGAGGGGGGAAGGTGGGGGCTTTTTCACATGGTTGGGGGGAGGGAGGGGGGAGAGAAATGGGCGTGGCCCACTTCACATGGGGGGAGGGCCTGATGTTTTAATAAGCACCAGGCCTTTGGTGTTCTTTGAGAGTTCTCAGAGAACACCCATGGCCGTAGGCAACTTAATCGTTGAGACCTCCAAAAAATTAGAAAAGAAGGCAAAATTTCATGAAATTGGAGGAGTGATTTGAAAAGAGGCTGATTTTTGGCCGGAGATAAGATAATCTGTTATTTTGTTAGTAAATATTTTGTTAGTAAAAACGAAGGCTGATCTTTGTTTTTGTTGTTTTGGTATGATTTAATTATATGTGATAGATTTTTGGAAGATCTACACGATGACACCAAAATTATTAATTTTTGTTAATTATATATTTTTTAAATATTTTTAAATATTTATTTATTTAAAAATTAAAAAAGAATTAAATTTTAGGAAAAAAATTAGAGTTTGGGAATCATGTTTAGAATGATTCAAGTTACTTAAATCTAATTTCAAATTTTTTTTCAAATATTTAAAATTAAAAAAATATTTTTTTAATTATTTAAATTAAAATATTTAATTATAAAATAAAAAATATATAAAAATAGTGTTATATTTTAGTTAATTTAAAAATATTATTTGAAGCATATAACATATTTATTTTGAATTTATAAGTTTTAAAATAATTATTAAAATTATTTTAAAATTATATATAATTATTTTAATTATCATTAAACTATCGTGTTTTGTTATACTGCATATATTTTAATTATATATATACTGCGGACGATCTTGCACGTGGAGTAGGGTCCATGGATGTATCTGCATCATCCTCGCATTATGGATCCTATTATCCACAGCCACCTTATGATCCATATGTATATGGTGCATCCGAAGCATCATCTTCTAGTGGTTACTACCCTATGCAGTCTGGAGCATCTTACGGATCAGATTTTGCTACTGGCATATTTGGATGGGCTTCTCCATAACCGTACCATCATCTCGAGGATACTTCTCAGAGTCAGAATTTTAGCGAGAGGTCTGAGATATCTTACAATCCAGAGAGGATGCCTTATGGGATGATGAATATTCGAGAGTACGGTGCAGCTTGGCTAGAGGGTTGGACTGATGTTCTTTCAGACTATGTTGATGATCCAGACATCTACGAGCGTCACAGACACTCGATAAGAAATTAAATGCAGAGTACATCTTAAGATTCGTATATCAGTTATTGCGCTTTGTACTTAAATATTTAGATACATTTTAATACGTATTTTATATATTTTTTCTTTAGTTTTAAGATGACATAGTTGAAATATAATGTAAATAAATATATGTTTGAAATTTTGGATCAAGAGTCAACCTAACTCCAAATTAAACCCAAATATGTCAATAATGTGCAATATAATACTATATTGAGGTTGTATTTATCAATTATTAACTTCAAAAATCCAAAAAAAAATTGAAACTCAAAAAAAATATTGTGTATCGGTATCGGATCGGTATGCCTAGGCGTATTGTGTGTTGATACGGTATGGTACCATACCATATCGGTCCGACACCGGCACGCCGTCCGGTACCGGTACAGCAAATCTTGATGCAAGATCTTAAAATTTGTTACAAGTTCATGATCTTATGAACACTATTGATCAAAATTCATAACAAATATTCTACATTAACAAATATCAAATCTTATATAATTTACAAATCTCAGTCATCAAAATGTTATTGATGATACTATATCTAATCATTTCTTTCGAATCAAGATCCCCACCTTAGCTAAGTATAAGCATCATGTAACTCTAAAAAAGAAAAGAAAAATGAAGGGTATTGAACTTTACAGTCCAGTAAGAATCCCATCACATATACATCAATATAATAATACAATTCAAAATATTGAATAAGCAATTATTGAAGAGAAATCATAAGTCATAAAATCTCGTGTCAGGTATGCATTATAAATTCAACAATTATATATATATATATACATATATATATATACATATATATATATCATGAATGATATATTATGACAAATCCATCATAAATATTGCATTTATGTTCATACATCTTATCATTTATGTTTCATTAATATTTTTCAAATCCATCATTGTTTTTTCGTTTGGATTAATCATGGTCATGCTTCGATCTGTGACTAGCAAATCATAAACCATACTTCAGCCCATGGTGGCAATCCATAATAATTGCACTTTGGCCTGCATTGATAAATTGGAATATTCGTGCTTCGTCCCCCGGTGGTAAATCAAAAGATCCACACTTCGGCCCGCGGTGGCAAACCATAATAATTATCCGTAGTAGCAAACTAGAGTGTCATGATTCGGCTCATGACTGGCAATTCAAGATGTCACGATTCAGCCCGTGTCCGGCAATCCACATCATGGCTAGTCCAAATCCTCTTACACATTCAACAATTCTTTTAATACTTTGTATTATATTTCTTGTTTAATTTCCACACATCAGATCTCATATTTCCAACAATCAAAATAGTCAACATATGATACGAATATAATAAGAATCATATATTCAATGTGAAATTAGAAATATCATCATGCATAATACAAAACAATCATACATATTGGTGATCGTGTAAAGAGACCTTTACTTCTACTAATCTCAAACTCAACTCTAAGTATAGCTATTAATCTACCTTTCGATCTATGAACTCGAGATCAAAATGTTTCCGCTTGATACTTTGTATAGATAATTGTATCTCTACATAATCAAGATTAACATAAAAATTATATGTGATTAAGGATGGGGAAGATTATAGAAAAACATTCGAATATTATAGATCTAGAATCTCTCCTAGGGTCAACCAATTGATCTGGGAACCCTTTATTGGTCCATAGGATTTTTAGAGAGAGAATTTCATGAAGAGAGAATCAATCTAGAGTGAAAACTTTTAGAGAGAGAAACTTATAGAGAGAGATAGTGGAGACGGAAGGTAGAGAGGGAAGAGGGAAACTTTCCCCTTTTTTCTCTCTTTTTTTCCTTTTCTTTTATTTTTCTTTTTTTTTCTTTCTCTCGTTTTCTTCTCTTCTTCGATGAAATAGGGAAGGGGTCTTAAACCGACCCGCCTCCCATGGTCATGGCCATCATCAGCAATGCCTCGGGCAGCTTTGGCAGGGGATGGCTCTGGCCCTTAGCAACCAAGACAATATCATATCCGGCAATAGCAAATGGTTCAACGGAAGGAAAAGAAAGGATGAAATAGGGGAGGTCCGGTCCCCTTTGAAATCCAGCGGCCGATGATCAAATTCGGCTGTCAAGAGCTTCGTGGGGTTTAAGAAAGATTAGAGGAAGCAGGATAGATCAATACATCGAATCCGATGATGAATCGATGGTAGCTTACTGGAAATCACTCGATGGAAAGAGCCCTTTAACCCACGATTTCACCAAGGGAATGGCTAGAGAATTAATAGGTGGAGATCCTAGGCTCCTAACCGAAGTTCGATCGGCCCTCGGATACCTCTCTTTTTCGAACTCGGAAGAGAAGATGAACTCCATCGAGAGTTTGCCTCTTCCGCCTCACGTGCTAAGCACGTGAGGTTTCAACTAATTTTTTTTTTCTTTTTTTCTTTTTGCTTCAAGATATGTGCGGGGATAAAGATCAAGGAGTTGGGTCCTTACAGAGTCATCATATCTTGTCACTTGAAATGCTTGTTGTGTGATAACTTCAAGCATAGGTGAGAAGCACCCAAACCATCTTGGTTTTATTTTTTTACGCATTCTAATATTGCAAAAGACTAATAAATTGTGTGCATGCATGATGTTTCAAAACTTTTTTTCTGATGTTGCATGACTTGCACATTCTAGCTCAGCAGGGATGGCTTCAGTTTTTTGAGAGCTTATAACCAGCACAAATTTTTCTGTCGGCAACAATTGGTAGATGAGCTAAGTTGGAATCTTCAGTTTAGCAGTCAGAACCTACCACCTTTGTGCAGCAACCGCTTCAAAGTCTATAGAGTCTTGCTCTCACAAACTATGGAAGTACTTCCTTGCACTTTTGAGAGCTCTACCTCCCCATCCAACAGCAAAATCTAGCAGTTGAGACATAGGTGAACAAAAATAATGTAGTTTGGATAATTTCCAGTTAAGCGTGGCACTAGTTGAGTCAATTTTTTTTGGTCCGGAACCAGCATCAAGCCACAAAATGCTAGCCCAACCCTGCCTTCCAGAAACATCTGAAGCCCAGGCCTAACAGGTTGAGGATGCAGGGACAATGAAATGGTACGTAGTCATTTCTGTGGGTGCATACATTGGAACAGAAGCAATGAATCCAGTCTCAGCAAATTTAGATGGTTTGGTTGGAAAGAAAGGCAGTCTTCCATGGTTAGATGATGGAGAGGGAAAAAAAACAAATTGTATAGGTATTATGTCTAGTGTTCTAAGAGACCTATAAGACAGCAATTACATGCACGCACACAGGGTGTGTGTGGCTGTTCATCATAACACAGTTGCTTAGTCAGATTATGGGGACAGGGTGATAGCCTATTTTAAGATTTGGACCTAGCTTTGAAGTTTGGGCAAAGAAATGATCAGTTCTGAATAAAACTAACCCTAAACTAGTTCCACAGTTGGAGATTTGAAGTTTTGGCCAAGAAATCATCGGTTCTGAGTGAAACTAGCCTTGAACTTGTTTCACACTTGACTAGTCTTAGTCAGATTCCACCAAAGTTGACCAGTTTTAGTCCTGCCTTGATGCTTTCAGCTTGTTTTGGGTGATTATAATTGAAAGTAGTTTGTTTGCTTTATGTCATTCACTATGTCAATATTTACTGTAATTTTTGGGCCATATCTATGTTGCTTTAGATGCGTTCAGCTAAATAGTGGCATTTTTTTGCGTGACATTTTCTTTCTTTTGTTCAATTGAATAAGAGTATTTTTTTACCATTATTCATTTTTTGGATTTTTTTTTTTTATGAAATTAAAGTTGTTGGCTTTGATCTTAAGGTTTGAGCTTATATCCTCTTGACATGATTGGGTCTAATAGTGGAATTTACAAAATGTAAGCTTGGTTTTGCAGATCTTATCTTAATTATAAAAGGAACCTAGCTGAATTATATCTATGTATATCCTTTCTCGTATTAGGCAGTGAACTATGTGTTGGTCTTGGTGTGTCATATGATGGGGAAGTATTACATCGAGCTTAATATTCACTAGTGATTCTTCTGTGGTATTGTTTTACTTCCATGAATATCTAGGATGTGAAGTGTTTTAAGAATTAAATTGTTGTCAAGAAGTAGAATCAGACACAATATTTCACAAATTCATTGGCCTTCAACAATTTAGTGGTTCTGTGTACTAAAGGATTTCAGTCCAGAAGGATCGAAACCATTATTCATAGATTCTGCGTACTAAAGGATTTCAGCCCAGAAGGATCAAAACCATTATTCATAGATTGCAGAGATCCGATATGTTTCAACGTATGTACTATCTGTTTGCTTGCTGGGTTTTATTTCTTTCTTTTTTCACAATATTTTTTATATTTTATCTTTTTTCATTGTTTTTTTAAAAACTCTAAACTTCAAGTCAAAACTGCCTGAATTGTCTATATTAAAATTCAACAAGCCAAACTGAAGCCCTAGTTTTTGAGTCTTGGCATGTGCTGTGGTGGTTGGTCACTTCTATGGTTGATATTACACAACAAATGATCGCAAGGGGATAATTTTGATAGTCTACACAAAGTGCTAATAAGATTCTAATTCTTCACTTATAGATTTAATGGCTACCATTTATATTTATCTGTCTGACGTTTTACTTTGCACGAGCACATAAGTAAGTGTGAAATTTCAGTTAAGTGTATGAAAGCCATGTTGGCAGTTTCTCTCCCCCATCTATATCTTTGTAATAGGCAATTAAACAATTTAGAAGTCTGAATCTTGGGTTCTCATATTGACCATTAAAGCTCATTGGAGTGCATTGCCTTGTAAGACTAAAAAGAAGGCAGACTCAGTTTTAAAGCTTGTAAGAATAATTTCATTTGCAAATGACCAGATGGCCCCCTAGACTTGCAATTCAAGATATATTTATTGATATATCGGATGGGAACTTGTAACTGCACTTTTGCAGGGCGCTGTGCCAATGTCATGACATTGAAGTGGGATGTATGAGTGTTGGTAAGCTTTTGTACGGGATCCATTGCAATAGTTTCCTTTATGAAGATCTTCTTCACTGCATGCTGCAATTTATCAAATATCATTAATACTTTGTGCCAATGTTTGAGAATTGCTGTTTTAAGTCCTGTCGATTAGAGAGTTTGTGTTTAAATTCTAGTTCTCCAATTTTTTTGCCTGATATGGTTTTTGTAAAAGCTGCAACTGATATTACTACAATTTGATTTGATTATCCATATTAGAATGTTATCAATTGTACCCCTTTTCTGAAATAATCATGCAGATGCTAATGAATTGTTTATAGGATTTGAAAGGGTTTGCAAATGTTTTACATTTGAAGCTTGTAGTTGTTGAGATTGTGACTTTATTAATATTTGTTGCTTTCTGTAGTGAACCAGAGGTGGTATTTCCTGTCATTATTTTTCAATCTCCAATGGCACTCTCGGGGAACATGATTGATGTCCACAAGAAGATGGAGGAGAAAAAGTGTTTTTTAGAAGTTATTGATGAACAGATGACAAAGGAAATTGAAGCACATGCAAAAGAACTGGCCAGGTTCAAAAAGAAAAGTGAACGTCTGTGTGAGGTTTTGGCAAGGAAAAAAATTTTGGACGATCTTTTGGAGTCTCCCCCCTAGTGTACAAAATAGCGCCCCAGCAATTGTCAAGAAATTTTCATGTATAGATATCTATCTTTTTTTCTGCGAAGATGTAATGGCTCTCTTTTTTGGGTATATTTTATTGTGGGCCTAACGTGGGATTTTTTGGTAGATGATAACCATTTGGTGCTTTAAGAGTGTGAGAGAATAGTGTACATGAACGTAAGAACTAGAATAGCTTGTAAATAATTTATCTAGTATTGCTATTTTTGTATACAAGATCACATCAGCATATCATGGTTTTGAAGTCTCATATTTCTTTCATGCCACTTCAATCTAAGCTTCCGTTTGTCAGTGCCTTTAACAAACTAATGAATATTCACAAATTGATGACTTTGTTCCTACTTGAACTGTTAGTTGGCCACCCAGCAACTGTCACAGTTGTTGCTGCTGATGTGAGGCTGATATGTTAAAAAATAAATAAAAAAACAAAAAAAAACGTGAAGTCATATTGGGTGAGTACTTTCCTTAGGTAGCCGGAGGAGCCTACACAGATGAGTTTGGATTTGTCGAATCTAGGGGGGATATCTGATTAAGGAGCCACCCGTATATTTAAGCATTTCGGGCATTATGGTGCTGTAGACGAAGCAGCCACTTTCGAACTTGGTAGAGCTTACTGCTGTTCACCGTCTGAAGAAGACAGCGTTGAGATGGGGCAAAAGCCATCCCCTTCTCCGTTCTTCTTCGGGATTTGGTGAACCCTGGAGGGACAAGGTATCGACAATTTAGACATCCACCTCAACATTCCAAAAATAAATCACTAGGGCACTCGAGCTATTTCATCCCCTTCAAGAGAAATTTATGACTTTCTTCATTTGTCATTGTTTTCTGGTTGCACCCAAGGAAGAGTGTAACAGGTCAATATCTCATCCAAAAAAATTAATTAGAATATATTATTTAAATTTTTTGGTTATAAAATTTTTTCAACAAATAATCAATATAAGATTATGTTGTGGTTATAATAACGTGGAAGGTATCAATAATTCCACATCGATTGTGAGTCAAGGAAGATTCGTGCTTATGAGGAAGAAAAAATTCTTCCCATGTAAGGCATCTTTTAAAGTACAAAATCGTGAGATCTATAGATCAGAACGGACAATATGTCACGTGACGGATCGATTTTTTATTCGCAACAATGATACGTCAGATAGGGATCGAGATCCGTCTCGATTTTTTGAGACTGAGATCCATCTCGACTGACTGTGGGATTTTTCGGACTGTACATATCGAAGTCCTCTTTGACTGGAGAGCTCATTTATAAGGAGGAAAAAATTTTTCTCATGTGAGGCACCTTTTAAAGGATAAAATCGTGAGGTCCATGGATTAGAACGGACAATATCTCACGTGATGGGCCGAGCCTTTGTCCGCAATAGATTAAATATATGTTCATAGAATCCACATATACTTCTTTTTAAGTTCTGATATTCTTGTCAAGCTAAGGGTGTAAATTTATCAATCTATTCATAAATATCACGATCAGCTCATAATCAACGTAATGAATTTGTGTTGCAGCATCTCTTAGTCTATATGAGTTATGGGCTATATTCACTCTGACAACGTTTATAACAATTTAGGATCTCGTCTAAAATGCTAATCGAAAGGTATTATTTTAATTTTTTAATTTTATATAAATATTTAAATTTTTTTTAATAAATAATCAATGTAAGATTAAATATACGTTCATTTGGGTCCTATGGAGTCTAAGAACCGTGTTTTTTTTTCTCAACATGGGCACGCTCATGGAATCTCTCTTTGCATTTATTCATGTAATTTGAGGCTTCTGTTGTGGATTTTTGCCTCCAGTATTTAGGTTATATGGAATAAATTTTGATTATTTATGAGCTTTCCTGTGAATCGCCGTGTAAGTACTTATAAGTCAAAGTGACTTCTCTAACGTTGTCCTTTTTCAACTCAAGACCATCAAGAAACCAACGGGAATTAAACTTGCAGGCTAACCAATAAAGAAGGCAAGCCAAGATGAATATCTTCACCTCAGCTCAATAGAGTGTGAAACGGTTAAAAAAGGGGCAAGTACTCCGACGGAATCTTAAAATTGGCATCTATGTCGTGTAGTACAATAGTGTTATTGTATATATTTTTTTATAATATACATATAATAGTTAAGATTTTTTATCAAAATAAAATTTATTTTTAAAAAAATTATCAAAATAATATTTTTCTTAAAATATTTACAAAAATACTGCTCCACATAAGACGACTTTATGTGCTGATTTATCACCTCTGGAGTGTGGAGTGAACAATAAGAGATCCGTCCTATTATAGGATGACTCTATAAATCATTCTATTATAAAGCAACTTAGTTGAACCTAAACATCACTTCATACTCCTCCCTTCTCTCTCTCCGTCACTTAGAAAAGAAATCCTCCCCTCTCCCCGAACTACTCCCCACATGCCTCCCCAATGACCCTTTTCATCCCCGGTGCGAGAACCGTCCTCCCTCTCTCTCTCGATCCCCGACTGCCCTCCCTCCTCCTCTCGGCCCGCCCTCTCTCCTCCTCTTGGCCCGTCCCCACTCCCTCCCCATGCACCTCCCCAACGACCCTTTTGGTTCCCAGCGCAAGAACCCCCCCTCTCCCTCTCGATCTTCGACAGCCCTCCCTCCTCTCGGCCCGCCCTCCCTCCTCTTGATGTACTACCGCCCCTCGCTCCTCCTCTCGGCCGCCCCCCTTTCTCCCCAGCATACCGCCACCAGTCCCTAATCCTTTCGACAGTCCCCTGCGCCCCTCCCTGCCCCCCCTCCTGCCTCCCTCCCGACGGTCCCCGATGTCCCTCTCCTCTTGGTGGTCGTGTTGCACCACCCCACCCCCATCATCAGGTATATTTGTTTTTTTAATTTTTTAATTTTTTATATAAATTAAAAAATTATTTCTTCATATGGTCGGTTTAGAAGGAAGATAAACTTAATTTATAAATATTATTATTTTTATCTAAGTAATATTAATTTATAAATAAATTATTCAAATAATTTTCTACTCAGCCGTTTATTTTTAAAAATTTTATATTACATTGAACCATAGACTTATCTTTTGATTAATGTATATATTTTAAAGCATATGTACAGTTATATATTTTTTTTGTACGGATGAAGGAATTATATATATTGGTCAATTGATTGTCCAGTTTGGACAGTTTGAGAATTATAATTAATTCTCTATGTAATTATGATAATCAAACGATGCTTAATAGGAATTCGAAAAAAATTTCGGACAATATTTTTCTTTAGTTCTCCTCACATATTTTCAGCCGTATGGGAAAAATTAAGAAAAAATACTGTCGAAATTTTTTTCGATCCTTATTGTACATCGTTTGATTACTGTAATTACCTATAGAATTAATGCAATTTTTGAATAGTATAAGACCTAACTTTACTTATTAGATGGTGATAGGATGCGTTTATTATGTAAGTCATTTTAAATATTAAGTACTTCCTCCGAGTAAATATTTGTTTATATGTTTATGCAGTTACTTCTCACAATAATTTTCAATAAAATGGATCTAAATCTTGTCACTATTATCTTCTATTGGGATAGGATGATCAATCGTGACGCTAATGGTATATATTATGATGGTAGAAGGATCCGGATGACCATAGTGGATCATAATGCAACATATTAAGAAATTGTACGAGTCTGCTATGCTGTCACCGGATGGAACCCCAATCATTGTAGAATTTCTTTACTATATAAATTTTTGATTTATATTGTTGGACAGTATTTGGCTGTACTTATTGAAGATGATTAGAACACGAACACCATCTTAGGCATCCCATCAGAGGGGGCTTTTTACGTAGTTAAAATTTTTATTGAGCCAGCAGCGATAGAAGTTTTGGATGGTGGTAAACAACATATATGTCTTAGGTTGTATCTGTCCCACTTGTGCAATCAGAGATGGAGGGATCTCTACCTGATGCAGCTCCAATGGTCGATGAAGCTGAATATGAGTACAGAGATACCCCTGTATATATCGTTGGTGGACTAGTAGCATCCTTTGAAAGTCATCGAGTCAGATAGGGTTAAATGGAACGTCATGTATAAACAGTCTGATACTTGCAGTTGGTATCTTCGTGCATTCCATTGAAATAAGACGCAGTGATGAGAGATTATGGTATATAAAGAGCCACATACATGCTTGAATACAGATGTGATATGAGATCATCTACAGCTTGATGCACGCATGATTGCCGATATCATTAGAAGATCAGTTAGGACAGAAATATCTGCATTCATATCAGCCTGTCAGGCTTATGTATGTGATGTATAGCAGTGTGAGGCATCTTATAGGAAGATGTGGATAGCTAAACAACTTGTTATGGATGAGTTGTTTAAAGATTGGACAGAGTCCTATAACACATTGGGTCTTTGGCTAGCTACAGTTTGTCGTGCTAATGAAGAGACCGTGATAGATTTTGTAAAATTTTCTACAACATAAGCAAACACAGAGGTGTTCCACCAAATTTTTTGAGCATTTGGTCCATGCATTCAGGGCTTTCAGTTCTGCTACCCACTGATTAGTATCGACGAATACATCTATATGGTCGATATAAGGGTATTTTCATGATAGCCGTGGGAAGGGATGAAAATGGGAGTATCTATGCTCTAGCATTTATCATTTATGAAGGCGAGAGCCGTAGTAGTTGGTTATGATTTTTATGGCGTTTGCGCTATTATGTGGCACATGACCGTATAGGGATTGAAATAATTTTAGACCGGCATAAAGAAATATTAGCTGCTATTTCAGATGAATCTATTGGATGGACAACATCATATGGGTATTATAGATTATGTTTTAGATATATTGAGGCTAACCTAAACGGTCGATTTCATGATGCTGTATTTTTATCTTATTTTCATCAAACTGTAAAGTAAAATCAGTCCTGAAAGTTTGATCGAAGTATGCAACACATTGAGAGAACATGGCTCAATTGCTTTCAATATCTGAAAACATATCCACTTGACAATCTGAGTAAATGATCGCTGGTGCACGATACAGGTGGATGTAACTATGGAATAATGAATACCAATCTATCTGAAAGCTTCAATAAGGTATTGAAGGAGGCTCGCTCATTGCCCATTACCTCTCTTATTTGTCTTTTCTTCAAACATTTGTTGAAATGGTTCAGCATCAGATGTACAATTGCAGCACGAAGAAGGAAGGCCAACAGAATATTCTCAGATAAGATTAAACAAAAGTTAAATGGATGTTAGCAAAAATCTAGAGAGCATTATGTGGTTAAGTATAATAATCAAACAAATTTATATGAGATTTGGTTGAGACGAAGGCATTATAGTCCTGATGAACCTGATTATACATAGATAGTCGACTTAGGGGCATACACATGCACATGTAGGAAGTGGCAGTTACTACATTATCCATACTCCCATTTATTTGCTGTATGTGCCAGTGAAAACTTAGATTGGAAGCAGTTCGTTGATGACTATTATACTATTGCACATTATGAGCAGTCAAATACACCTACCTTCCATCCTCCAGAGAGTCTATGTTATTGGTCTGAGTGAACTGCACCTAAACTCATACCATACACATCTACAACAAGACAAAGAAAGAGGCATCCACAATTGAGGAGGATCTGAAATGATATGAATGCAACGGAGCACCAAAATATTATATGGTGTGGATTGTGCAAAGAAAAAGGGTGCAACCAGCGCAGATGGCCCCAATGGTGCTGATTTATCTTTTTTTTTTATATGTTATGTAGACTATCTTTATGTATCACTTGTATTTTTTTAAAATTATTTTGGTTATGTAATCATGTCATGTAAACATTTACAAAAATTTATGAAATGATCCTGTTATTAATATTCGCTATTTATCATCTTTGATATTTCTTACTATCTTTGATGTTTTTTATTATCTTTGTCATACACTCGTCTTTATATTTTGTGCCTCAGACATGGCTGGTTCAGGCTCTGATATGCATCTAGAGCCGACTGATCCTACCGTGCTCTATCTCCAGACTCGACACCATAGCGATAATATATATTCTGAGGAGGACATGGGGTCCCTATGCTGTAGACACAAAGGCTTGATCACCATGTATGCCTGACGGCTATATGAGAGGATCCGACAGTATCTTCATACATCTGATTTTTATAAAGTATTTAGAGTTTGTGATATACAGTTGGATTGGATCCTCATCAAAGCCATGATGGAGCAATGGCATCAGGAGACTCACACTTTCCACTTACGTGTCGAAGAGGCGACGATCACTTTGCAGGACATTATTGTTCTTTTCGGATTATGGATGCACGGGCATACCATCATCAGTACTGCACAGATTATCTGGCTGGATCTATATGAGGAGTTATTTGAGATTAGACCGCCAGAGGCGATGTTGTTGGAATCTTTACTGAGATTTCATTGGCTTCGTGACACCTTCCACCACTTATCAGATGATGAAATCGTGCGGAGGCATGCACGAGCATTTACTCTTTGCTTTATCGATGGCCATTTGTTCATTGATAAGTCCGATTTCTACGTGCAGTTGTTGTACTTACTCCTGCTACATGATCTCGATGCATGTGGACAGTGAAGTCGGGGCAGCGCTACCTTAGTCTTCTTGTATCGCGAGCTCTGTAGGGCCACCAGACCAGATACACATGAGATAGCATGGTCGTTGGTGTTGCTTTAGCTTTGGGTATGGGAGCATTTATATGTCGAACGATCAGATCGGGTACTTTCCAAGGTAGGAGCCCACCAATCGACGGCGGTAGGTGATGTAGCAGGACATGGCCCGTTAGATATGGGTGATGCTGGTTTTGAGAGCCTATTTGGTGGCATATAGTACGATCAGATTGATCCACTGGGATGCAGGTATGTAATCAATTGCACTGATTTTATATGATAAATAACTGCATATTTTCACACAATAACATAGTGACTTCGTTTTGGATAGATGGAGGACTCGATTGACTGGTGTTAACAATCTGGTGCCGCACACAGTCATATACTATAAGGATCAGCTTGACCAGTAGCGCAATAATCCGATGATGTGGGTGACTTACACACTAGAGATATTGACCGCATTGTCCGAGCTATGTCGATCAGATCAGTATGTATGGAGGACACGCGCACCTCTCATTTGCTTCAACATCATGGAGATCTATTATCCGGAGTGCGTAATGTGATAGTTTGGCATGCATCAGGATATCTCCCCATCATGCGACACTCATGATGCTCTCCACAATTTGGATCGATGAGGGCGGTATCGCCACAATTGGGTTCGAGAACATCAAGAGCATATTGACGCATGGAAGCTGTGGAAGAATTTGATTGTGGCTAGTCCACTCATACTCTCCATGATGGATTATTATGATCTATATCTGTAGTGGTACAGGAGCATCACTAGATGATTCATCTCGCCATTGATGCGTGAGTGGCCCAAGATGAGGTTTCATTCTTCGAGCAGCATGATGGACATTGTGGTAGATATATTTTGCTTTTATCTCATTTTGTTATGTTGTTATTTGCATACTTATGAAAAATATTTATTTTTCTTTTCATACTGACAGTTTCAGGAGATTGCATCGCTATACCATACGGCAAAGAGTGGCTTTCATTCAGTCATTGTTGGGTGTAAGGATCGAGCACTTGTCGATGTTATGAACAGTCTTGTCAATACTATGCGAATTGTCTCAGAGGATAAACGACTTCAGACTGTGCCATCAGCGGATGATCCAAATACTTCTTCATATGCCCAGCACACCTCATATCTTGACTTTTTGGATATTAACCTCCCCGTAGATGATGCGTCTATATCACCAAGGATAAGCAAATCATGAGATACATAGTACCAATCTAATGAGCAGCACGTCGATCAGTATGGGAGGGCCAGAGAGGAGTCGACTGAAAGTTTCTTAAGGTAGACACCAGACACATGTTGATAGACTAAGCACGCCATTACCTCCAACCCCATTGGTCGATACCGAACCATCACGCCAACGGACAGAGATGACATGTGTTTATGAGAGGCGAACGTAGAGGAGGCCCCAGTATCTTGATATATATACCTCTCGATGGTTGTGATACTGGTATATTTTTTTTTTTGCTAAAAATTTTTGTAATCATCAACTATTGGGTTACATTATTTTGAAATTAATGTTACATTTTTTTTAATCTAAAAGCACGTGTCATAATTTTTGTTAATTACGTATAAAATTAATTATTGACCTTGATACAGATTATATGGTTGGAGTTTAGGATTGTCCATCATTTTTAAGATATCCTGTTATGTTAATTATAAGTAAAGTTGAAGAAATTTGAATTTATATTTTAAAAAAAAATATTTAATATAATAATATAAAATGATACTATATAATAATATATATTTATATAATATAATATAATATATTATATTATATATTGATATTTATAATATTTTACACTATATTATGATTATATAATATATAATAATGTTAGATGATATATAATATATAACGTATATAATATAATAATGTGTAATAATATAATATAATAGATTATATATTGATATTTATAATATATATAATATTTTATACTATATTATATTATATAATAATATTATATAATATAATAATGTCATATGATATATATTATATATAATATAATAATATTATATTAAATATATAATATAATATTATATAATACAATTATGTATAATAATATTATATCATATATGATATATTGATATTTATAATATTTTACACTATATTATTATATATAATAATATTATATAATATATATTATATTATATTAAAATAAAATATTAATATAATATAATATAATATAATATAATATTAAAATAATATATAATAAAAAATAATATAATTATATATTAATATTATATTATATTATAATATTATAATATATAATATTGTAATAAATAATTTGCTTATAGAGTCGTCCTATCATAGGGCGACTCATGCTCTGTATCCACACTGGTAGTAAGATTACAATAAAGATGCTGAGTCAGCACACAAAGTCGTAAGTCATTCTATGATAGGACGAATTTGTTCCGGATATTAATTTGATAAATATTTTCGAAAGAGTATTATTTTAATAATTTTTTTAAAAATAAATATTAAATCGATAAAATTTCTCAATGGTTAATGTTGGAAACTCAAATAAACAGAAATAAGATGGTATACGCATGACCATAGCAACCAATTTTGTCCTTGAGTAAGTTTTTATAGATGATTCTTAGGAATTTTATAAGTTTGATTTCTATCGGGTTTTAAATTTTATAAGCAAGATTAGCGCATATGATAGACGTGCCAAATGGAAATAGTTTGTGCACCAATTGTGGTGACATCTGCGTCGAATCCACTCATTCTCCAAAAAGGAAATGCATTTAAGAAAATGATACAATGGTGTACTCATTGATGACAGGTTGTGTTTGAGTGCACTTTACACCATTGGACATATATTGCACGTGGTGGAAGCATGGCTAGATATTATATGCACGTTGAGAATTTTTTTTTTTTTTTGAGGGGCAGAACACGTTAAGAAATATTTGATGGTTGTGCCAGTGACGTCATATAGAATAACCTATGTTAGGATATATCAACTGATCTCCATATACCAATTTATTTTCGAATCGGTCCAATCGATGAATGATTCCGACGGACGACTCCAACAGACGATCCCGACCGACAATCCTGACGGACGACTCCGACCGACGATCGATGGACGACTTCGACGGACGATCCCGACGGACGATTCCGACGGACGATTCCGACGGACGACCCCGACCGACGATCCCGACGGATGACTCCGATGGACGATCCCGACCGACGACTCCGACGGACGATCGATGGACGACTCCGACGGACGACTTCGACGGACGACCCCGACGGACGACTCCGATGGACGACTCCGACGGACGATCGACGGACGACTCCGACGGACGATCCCGACAGACGACCCCGACGGATGACTCCGACGGTCGGTACTGACAATGACTGCCGACAATGGCTGGCGACAGTATCCGACAGAAGGTATGCTGGCCGAACAGACCCATATTGTTCCTGGCCAGCCTAGCGGCCGAACCCAAATCACCGACTCACTGTCGGGGGTGGCGGCCGACGTCCGACTTCCACAAGGCATCAGATCAGCCGACGGTGTTCTCGAGTTACCACCCGACGTTCCGGCAGCCGAATACCGACATATAGTCAGCCAGTCCGCCCAAACGCCGTCCAACCGCTATGGACAGTTGTCCTGTCAAGGACATGCGGCATTGCCGCCCTGGGACATTGTCCTGCCAAGGACATAGATTAATCCTAGTGACTTGACAGTCCACGACGACTTGACAGCCCACGGTGACTTGACAGTCCCCGACGATTTGACAACTCTCCAGTCGTCTGCACCATTAATGGCGGGACCATACCGCGTTCTACTATAAAATGGGATAAGACAACAGTATTGAAGGGGGAGAAGTCCTACGTTTCGAGGAGCGCTTCTAAGCTCTTGAGCTCTCTTCCTCTCGCTCTCTCTCGCTAAGCCTCTGATTTTCCACTGTTGCCTAGTCTCCTCTCTGACTTGATCGTCGGAGGATCTCCGTCGGAGGTATCTCTGGTCTGTAAAAATTTTTTTTACAGGTGCGTGACACTGATGATCGGATGATGGAGAGATTGACCGCAACAATCTGATTACCATGATGCATGATTGAGTGATATTTCTCCGCGATTTTGTCCATGATAGGAAAAAGAAAAAAAGAGTAGCTTGAACATTTTTATTTTTACCTAGCATGTCCTGTGCAAGTTTGTTTTATGTACCATCATAGGCATTTAAGCTATATTTTGACGATCATATGCTGTCAAATCAAATTGTACTATGACAAAGGAAAAAAAAAAAAAGGGCCCTTCAATAGGCACATGCAGAGATATTTCAAGGACGTAAGGTCTCTTAAAAAAAGAAGAATACAAAGGAGAAAAATGTTTCAATGTATACAGCATGTCATAACTAAGAGCCTTAAGTTATGTTTTATATTTTTCGCTTTGAAAAGTCAATTACTTCAATGAAAAGGTGGAAGGGGTGACGTGAAGTGAAATCAATTGCTTTGCATCGATCATAAAAAAAAGATTTGGATATGATATTATCTACTTCTAGAAACATAATGATAACGAGGAGCATCTTGGTCAAGAGTTAGAGTAAGATTTATGCAAAACATGGATAGCATCATCACAATATCATCCTCAATATATTATCCTAGTTTTGAAATGAAGTCCCCGAACGAATTACGTCGCATATATTATTGAATATTAACTATTAATTAATTTTTATATTTTAGTACAACATTTCATTAATCAAGTTATAGAAGCTATAAAAGCATTGTAGTATCTAACCATTTATATTTGTCGTGTATAACCTATTACCGAAATTAGAACCTATTTCTATTTCCTAGTGCATGTATTAATGAAGGCAACTAAACGAACCTTTTCTTGTTGGCAGAAAACATAACATTATCGATGTTCTTAATAATAGGCCAATCTTCTTTCATCTTTTAGTTATCATGAAGTATTGGTTGCATTTACCATAAAGGATACGTGATAGGACAAGACAGTGTAATTATAAAGAGATAGCACTATCTAATCATGCTAACTTTGTCGCAGATAATATGATCAAAGAATCAAACCTCTTCTTAGTGCATGCATTAAGGAGATGCTTGCAACTAGAAAAACATCTACAAAGCACTACAATCTATGACAGCACTTAATGTAAACACAAAAATCCATACACAATTGCATGGACATATGGCATTATCTAATAAAAAATTACGAAAATAATATAATCAATATCTTTATTGATGTTTAAATTCTCTCTTATTTTTTGAATTTGTTTTCAACAACCTGCATGCAGCTACGGGTTATAGCAACCATAGGGATATGCCAATCAAATGACATTATGTTTCTCTTGTCAGAAAAATCACAATTATCCATTTGAATCGATTTTCTTCTGTTTAGAAAAGTTGAATATAATTCAAATTTCACGCCTTCAACGACTTGTGGCGACGCTACAACTCCGGCCTCGATTTTACTTGCACCCCGATGGTCGCCTGGAGTGCTCGGTGCTCACTTTAATAAGATCCTCACGTGACTCCCGCTTGGTGCCTGCATAGTGGTTAAGAGTCCGGGAAGGGAGGGGGAGAGAAGCGCTCCGGAGGTGGGGTGGGGAATTTAAACCCCACTCCCGAAGCTAAAGGCGACGATCGAGCCCTCTTCCGGACATCTTCCGGCCGCGACGAAGACTCTCTTGTATTAGGTTCGTTTTCCGACTCCTATAACTCTTTTGCCCCCAACAATCCCTAATTTTCTTGTTCTTATTTCCTTTTTCTTTTTGTATTTTTTACGAGAGTTGTTCAAGATTTCTAGATTACAATGTCATAATCATAAATTTTTTTTTTTCGAAATTGTGTTTTGGAGTCAAGTTTTTTTTTTTTTTTCTTTCCTTTTTTTAAGGTCGTTGATTGGGAATAAGGAGGTAGAATTTGTAGACCGTCAGATCCAGTTTTTAAATTGTTCTATCTATCCACCAAATCGAACCATCATGTTGTTCTCGAGACCACGAGTCCAACTACAAGATAGGAGATTTTTGGGTACCGATATAGACTGGGTTCGAGGTCATTGATGCATCGAGGATTAACTTACGTCTAGATGGTAGCGATGCTCCAAAATGATCGAGGTAAGATGGAGTTGTAGAAGAGAATGGATGTTGGAACCACTCAACTACAAGCTGTAAACTGAGCCATGAGTAATGTTGGTCATGTATCCTTTCTTCTTCAAACAAAATGTAGCTCAGAATTTGAGCTAATTTTGACCATTAAAATGACTGAAATTTTTTTATCACAGTTGGCAGCAGATTATTGTTAAGGGCTTGCCTTTCGGGGGATCCGGGGTTGAAATTGTGGGCATTACTCAAACAGGAAAAAAAAAAAGAATACTTAATCTGGGAGCTATTTACAACTGACATTCTATTGGGAAGTTTAATACTTAAACTTCATATTTAGGTCTTCTTCTTCTTACCCTCGAAGATCTTAGAAAACAAAACAGTTAGAAACGAAATCCACCAAACCTTGAAAAATTTTACATTTATCTTGAGTTTTTTGAAACCAAACAACCACGTGCTTCCAAGTTCCTCAGACTTTCTAACAGTCGAACTTAATATTAATGAATTGCATCCAACAATTCTTATAAAAATGACTTCAGAAACTTGCTCAGTTTGCTTATTTATACCCTATATGAACTTGATAAATGAGCTTCAACCAGATCCCTAAAACCTATGCCTTTTTGAGTCTCTTTAATACCCTGACCTTCCAACCTTGCCCCAGTTATTCGTGGTTGGTCTTATAGATCCTCATTCACCAAGCACTGTCAAATTTGGGTCCATTGCATATTTTGACATGCTTTAATTAGCTGTCGACCTAATGTCAGCCCTTCGCTTTGTCATCCAAGCTTGGGACTGGCATTGTTAGTATTTTTTGAGCAAGTTCCTTCAAAACCATAATTTCCATAAGGCGTCTTTAGTCTTTCCTATACAACCAAGAAAAATCTCTACTGGTTGATATTTATATGATGTGTCAGGCATTCCTGTATTTTGAAGAGAACTACATCATGCTCTTGTTGGTGAAATTAGTTTGTTTTAGAATCAGTGTTAAGTTTATGTACCATCATCTGTAAGAATTCTCGATTCACTTGTTATTTTTATTTGAAGACTATCTTTTTTTTTCCTTTTTTAATTGATATTCTTTTGCAAATAGTAAAGTACATTCCCTGCATTCTGCACATATTTCCAAAGTATTGATCCAGGCCATGCTTTTCTTAATCGATTGCTCAAATCTGTTAACTCAAGCATGATGCCGGTCGGCCATGCCATGTCACCAGGTCCAGATAGCAGTAAGAGATGCTCATTCTTTCATAAATCAATGCATATCAAAGGGTAAGGCAAAAGAAACTGCCCACAAGCACATGCACACAACCAAACTTTGATCACTGTCATGCCCTACTTTGCCTTTCTACCTCTTCTTATTATGGACCCTCTCCCACCCATCGTTGCTGTGGTTCTCCAATTGTTTTGCATTGTTCTTGCTTCACCTGGCAGTGTTTCTTCCTCTCATATTTGCCACGTTGTATTGCAGAGCCTTGCACTAGGGCTTTGTCACACATGTTGCTCCTTTCAGGTCCTGCCTACGTTAAAATCCTACTGGTCAAGCAGACGTAATTGCATCTAACCTTTCTACATATTGGAAAAGGACAGATAAGATTAAAATCTATGCCAACTAAATTGTAATATATATGTATTATATAATTTCCATGTTTCTATGTACATTTTTTTATTTTTTTGCCCTCCTGCATCTAAGTGTTTGAATGACAGAATTTGTATTATATAGCCTTAAAGGAAAATAGAATATGATGTATTGTCGGTTACCAATTTAATAGCCAAATCCAATTCAGGAATATCTCTACATACTTTTTATAAACATTTTTAACCCATTGGCTGAGATATTTAGCTAAAGGTAGTGCAGTTTATATTCTATGACAAGCCTCGATATAGGGACCTGATACCTTTAGTATGTTCTTTCAAAATTGCTGATGTAACTTTGCCCACCAATTGGTTTAAACCTATCTTAGTAGCTTCTGCTTTGACTTGTGAAGCCTATCTCAATAGTTCAAAACTGGTATCCCTTATCTGGCCATCAAAACTTTGCCCACAAGTTATCTGCAAAAGTCGCATGATACAAAAACATATGCAGTGTGTGTTCTACTTGTAGTGAGGATCTTGCCATTTACATGATAACGTGCTAAAATTTATATGCATGTTCTTCTTTCTCTCATCAGTCAGTTTTCATGAAATCATATTCTCATCTGAAATCATTTTTCTTTCTAGAATTTTCTGCTTTAGAGCCTGTGAACCAAAGTTCTACAATGCTAGATGGTGAAATGCATGATGGAGAACTCCATAATGTGGAAATAGTGAAGAACCATACTCAGGTTTGTATGATCATAGTTTGCAGCATCTCTTAGAAGATATGTGATTTAAATGGAAATCATCATCTGTTCTCATATCTTTGATAATCCATCACATAGATTATTTAATTATGTTCTCTTTTGGCATTTTATTGCCAAAAATTCCATCTGTGTAAGCATGTGACAGCAAAGCCAGGAGTTGTCTCATCCCTGGCTTGTTATTTTTAATCTGACAGTTCTGCTTAATTTTATGCAGAAACTACAAGATGATTTACAAAAACTGGCATTGAAAGTCAAACATCACGAAGACAACATGAAATTTCTCAAAACTCAGATGGATAACATTGATGAATCAATTCTTGATATGCAAGGTTAATTCAATTCTGTGTGTATCTAATATTTCTCCTTGATACCAGATGCACTAAGTCCATCATCTTGTATAGAACATTAGATACCGAAGTAGGTGGCCTAAGTAGCTGCTTCATCATGGTCTAAATGCAACAATCTGAATGATGGATTTGGAAAATTGGAATTATAATCTGAACAATAACTTCTAGTCTTTTCTTACCCCTTTTTTAATCTTGCATATATATGAAACCCAACTCTTCATTCTACTAATGAGAAGAATTTTCTCAGTCAATCTTGGAAAGTATCATTCATCGAGTGCCGCTTTGGAGCAAAGCAATGATGTTTCTGCCATACAAAGTGAGCAGCAGACGGTTGGAAAGATTTTGCAGCAGGTGAAAACAGCTGCTGGCATAATATGCCAGATGAAAATTCGTCATGGGTTTCAAGCATCAAAGTTACAATTGACAAAGGATGTGCTGGGTATTGTAGCTACACTTGGAAAAGTAAATGATGATAACCTTAGTAGGTTAGTTCGTTGCACAGGTTCAATTTCTTCAGTCGATGGAGTAGTAGGACAACAGTAAACCTATATGCAAATTTAGTTCTATACTGTTCAGTTATACCATGTGACTTTCCTTTGAACTTGGATCTTCAGGCTTTTCTCAGAGTACTTGGGATTGGAGACTATGCTGGCTATTGTTTGCAAGACATATGAGGGCGTTAAAGCCCTTGAAAAGTATGACAGAGAAGGCATGATTGACAAGAATGCTGGTCTCCATGGACTTGGGCCTTCCATAGGGAGACTTCTGAATGGAAGGTTTCTTGTCTTTTGTCTTGAAAACTTAAGGTGTGAATCTAGAAATATCTTTTTTGGTCTGGGAATAATTTGTGCTAGACATTCATATGGTCCTTCTTATACAATTGTGGATGGTTTCAAAGAGTTTATGCATGATACATCAAGATAGGTGCATTTAATTCATATGATGAAGTTGTAAGCAAGGACTTGATATGTTTACATCTTTCAAAAAGTGTGGCTCTAAACAGTGTCAATGGAGTAAAAGGATTAATATGGTTGATCTCAAGTAGTTTAGGATTAAGGCTTAGTTGAACTGAGTTTATTCTGATGTGGAATAAATGTTACTAAGGCATTATAATTTTTAACCCTTTTGCAGACCATATATTGGTGAATTTGTACCTGAAGATCCACAAAAGAAACTTGCTCTATTGAAGCCAAGGTTACCTAATGGGGAGAATCCACCTGGCTTTATAGGATTTGCTGTAAACATGATTGATGTGGACCATATGCATTTATCTTGCCTCACACCAAATGGGCATGGCCTGAGGGAGACCCTATTTTATACCTTATTTTCCCACTTACAAGTATATAAAACAAGAGGGGATATGCAAAATGCTCTGCCTTTTATAAGTGATGGTGCCATATCTCTAGATGGGGGAATGATCAAAAGCAGTGGTCTTTTTAACCTTGGTGATAGGTGAGAACCTTGTGTTTCAAAATTTGCGAATAAATTTGTTATATATTTTAAATTATGCATGTTTGTTTTCCAATTCCATACGCCAAAAATAAATTTGTTATTTTCATGTAAATATGCTATTTGCAAGTTTTTCCCAAACATCAGCAGTGGAGAACCATCAATCATTTTGATATGTTTTGGGCTCATGTTCTTGTTCGCATATTTTTCAGTTTACATGTCATAGCACATGCTTTGGCATTTTTACTTCCTATAATAAATTTTTCCAGTCCTCTTATATGGGCTATTCTGCAATGATACGAAGAACATTAGAAAGCTGATCTTGTTCAATTTATAATATTAAATATTACATAAAATTTTCATGGTTCGAGAAGTTTTAAGAACTTAATGTTCTAAAGCAAGTTGATAATTAGATGTGTTCATGAGTTGGGCTGGGCTTTGCCCAAAGATCAACACAATTTAGTTAGGCCACGGCCCGACCTGGCCCAACCTTCAGGCATACCTTCCAGGCCCAAGCTAGCATTTACTTGGGTTCCAAGCTTTGGGCCGGGCCTTAGGCTTCATGATTTATTATTTTTTATTTTTTAAATGCTAAAAATACTTTAAAATATTTTTTAAAATGCTAATGTGAATAGTTAATTATTGCCAACAACTTTACAATACATCTATTTTTCATTAAGTTCACATATCAATAGCAATTATCAATTAAATCTATGAATATATCAAACAAATTTTTTTTTAAAAAAAATTCAGGCCGGGCCAGCCGTAATCCCAAGCTGGAGTCCAGCCTGCTTATTAGATGGTCCTATTTTCTCAGCCTGGCCCTGCCTACCAGGTCTAAAACCTTGGGACCAAGCCTGCCCCAAAGACTTCAGGCTCAAGCGGGCCGGGCAGGTTGCCCAGCTTGTGAGTAGGTCTTTTGATAATCTAGTCCCCCTTTTTAAGGCCATACAGCTAATTCAATGCATGCAAACATGAACATAGGATATACATAAACCAATTTTAAGAGGCTCATGAAAATGTTGATTAGAGCTCTTTTTTCCTATGGTATATAATGATAAGGTTATGTATGATTTACTATGTATCAATAATATTCTATATTTTTATAAATATTGATAACAAATTCTTTTATGATTCAGGAAGGATGTTGAGGTTAAATTTCTGATAAGTCCTGGGATTTCAAAACCTGCAAATGTCATTGAAATTGAGGAGAAACTGAAACTTATGAGCTGGCAAAAAGAAAGGCTTGCAGAAGATGTCCAAAGAGAAGAAGCATTACTAAATCAAGCAAAAAATTTATTCAACATACAAAAGCAAGAGTTTGTGAAGTACCTCAGTGAGACTGCATCTCATATCAAACAGGTACCACCCTAAACTGATCTTTGCTTTCTTTACTTAGGACCCATATCAAATTGGAGTATAGAAATACTAACACTATAAGAGAGGGTCTAATGCCAGTGCTTTGTAAATTTTTGGTATTTGGACTGTGGATACCATGCTATATTGCTACTGCATGCCAAGGAATAATGGTTATTATTTTATAGAGTGGTGGTAGGATTTCAATTTCGTGTTGAATATGCTTTTGGATTTCTTTTCCATAGAAATCACTTCTCATAGCATCTTATCAGAGCAGAATTCAAATCTTATTGTTCGCAAGATGCTTGAAGAAGGAAAAGAAAGGTTCGTTGTGGTAATTTCAGTTTCACAGATCAAGTTTAGGTCATTGATTATTATCATTGGCAAACTTCCTTTCTTCTTTATTTTTTTTTTTCCTGATTGCATGCTTACTTAAAAGCATTCAGTGGTTGATAGATTAAGACAGCATATGGAACCACTGCAAATATACTAATGTATGTCTTTCTTTTCCCCCTTTTTTTTATGTGGATGGGTAGGTGGGTGGGTTTTTGTTTGTTTGTTTGTGTGTGTTTTTTTTTCTGGGGGTTGGGGGAGGGGCGTTAAGTTATAGCTGTCAAACTGTGTGACAAAACCCCAGGTTTAGGGGATGGAGAATTTAAGTGTTCATCTGGAATTGGAGGATATATGAATTCTTGAGGACTTGAGAAATGAAAGTTGAGATCATATGCTTAATGAAGACTATGGACACAATTATAGAATTTCAGTGATGATCTAAGGACCAGTTATTTGTGGATTGAGAGTGTGCTCCTGATGGCAAGTTGTGGTTGTGTTGTACAAAGATGCAAGTTCTCAAGGAGGTTGGTCTAATTTGCACCTTATTATTTGTGAGCTAGAAAGTTTCCTGTGGAAATTTGGGTTTTTAGGGAGTTGTGGATTCAATGTAAGGATAAATTGGACCAGTGTTATTATGTGATTATTATGGATGCATAGGCATTTGTTAATAAGATTATGCAACAACATACCCTTCATGTGATGTGCATTCTGCAACTGTGTAAATGTAGTTTAGGGCTTTAATGTGTACATGATTTTCTTGAATAGGTTTTGCCTTCGGTTTCTTCGAAAGTTGGAAAAAAAGTCCAAGCAGATGGTTGAGCTTTTTGTATCCAATACCTCACAGTTGACTTTCCTGTTATTCTCATCCTTCTTAAATTAATTTATGGGCAGCCTCTTGATTATCTGTACAATAAGTACCTTAGAAGCTCTCTCTTGAGGAATCAAATATACATTTTGACAAGAGGTTCAATTTGTTAACGATCTACCCACCGTACTTAGAATGCCTTGTTTCTTTTAAACCGTCAAATTTCCAAGTGGATCTTGTTGCCTCTAAAGGAGTTAGCATATAAATATGACTTTGACAAGATGTCCACCTTAAATCCTGGAATAACAATTATCACCTGCGGCCTATTCCCTGTCTTCAGCAATAATCACCTCCCAGTGAAAAAAGAAAAATGTCGCCTGGGAGGTAACCCACTTTTTAGGGGACGTGCCAGAACAAAAGACACAATAAGGATGCCTCTACAGAAATCCTAGAGAACCAAGATCACATGAATAAACAGAACAAAAAATAAGAAGACGCACCTTGCACTTTTTCTTGAGCCATGCAATTTTTTGAAGGATATTCTTTGACATACTAAACATATACTTAAAGATTTGTGACTTGCATGTGATCCTCCTGAAAGGGCACTTTGCTCTTCCCTCATGCATTTACAACATAATTAAAGGATATTGTTAGAATCTAATCATTTCTTAAGAGTAATGTTAATTGGACATCAAGATATGGGATTTATATGTTACCCTCCTGAAATGGCAGTGCTTTGATCTCATGAGGGTGGCCATTCTAACAATTAGAGTCGCACACCTGAGGTCATTTCTAAGTATGTTGGAATCCAATCATTTTGATTCCTGAAAATGGGTATGAGTTAACCTAAAACTGGATTCTCCTAACATGCAACATCATCTTCAACAAGGGATATCGTGTGTCTCCTTGCTTTTGATTTTGTTCTGCTGTTGCATTATAGAAGACCTTGTTTTTCTAACACAGTATCTATGGCATAATAAGAATGAAATTACAAATAAAGCTCCATCCCTCTTGTTCAGAGTACAGGATTTGAGAAATCACAGAAAAAAAAAAGCACCTCTAGCACACACTCCAATTAAACTGAAGTAAAGCAGGACCAATATTTTATTTACAGATGCATGTAACTATGCGGTGGATTAAATGCTAGTGGTGCACATTTGGACTTTTGTTTTGTGTTGGGCAGGCACAATCGATGGCTGGCAGAACTGGGACACTCTGACTTGAGCTCCTTCCTAACATGACTTGAAGTTTGAGGCATGTGGAACATTCTCAGCTGACTCAGAGTTTCACATGTTGGATGGTGGTTGCTGGGTAGGATGTTTCACATCTTATTTTGTGCTTGTTGCGACAAGAAAGAACTGTTCCTTCATCAGGCGCTAATAAGTGTAACAGTGGGCATGAATGGAGAAGCTAGGTGCACTTTCTTCTAACAAACCTGGAAAATGTTTACTGATCTTTATTTAATGTCCCTCTGTAGCTTATGAAACCTTGGATTAATCTGAGAAGTAACGGATAGGTCGTTTCTTGGCCAAAAAAAAGCCTGTGCCAGCTTCAATGCCCAAAATTTTGTCAACCTATGGCTGGCTAGTTGATAACCTCAATTCTGCTAGACATGTTCTCTAGTGAATACAATGTATGTGTTGCACCATGTGTAATGGAGGATATTCCACCCCTGGATGAAGTTCTCGCTGGTAACAAATGCACTTTGACAGCATCTTTAAGTTCTGGGCTGAAAGGTTTTGCTTAGCTCAGGATTAAGTTTTTCCCCCATACATGTATTTGCTAATATTGGTTCTTGTAGGCTTGTTTTGGTATGTTTTCATCCTCAAATAATAATAGCTTTTATTTTGGTGCTGTTGTTTGAATTTTGATTTCATCACGTACAGCAAGTGGATACCAGAGAAGAATGTTGTATATTTAATGCAGCCTAGGTTCCACCATTTATCTGAGCACAAGACTGGTATCATGTCTTCAGATTTCTTCAAAATAAGTATCTTTGTGCATCTCATCAAGGGTACCCTGAAGTTGTAATAATTTTGGTGCTAATTAGGTTGGGTTATTTTAAGTTCGATCTGCAAAGGAGGCAAGCTGCTTATGAACAGCTCAGACTTGGCTTGGTGATGAGCCCAAGAGTCATGTCAAGGCCTTGTGTCGGTGAGACAAGTTAGATAGCCCTGGGCACAAAAATATAAGCTTGCTCAGCTTGAGGCTCTACTTGCTTGCTCCCTTTCCGTGAAAGTAGAATTGTCCAAATGAACTACTACAGAAACTTTTGGCGTGCATCAATAAGATGATGATCTCTTGAGAAGATCATTCTACAAACCATGATGGAAAGTGGTATCGTTTTTATTGTATTATCTTTGGTCTTATTCACTATATATAAGGAGGCGAGGTTTTTCTTAGCAGAGGAGCATAGAAAATAGAAAATGATATCTTAGTCCAGTCCAAGTTTATATCATCATATGCTTTTCTCAGCTGCATTGATTGCCAAAGTTCAGGCTAGTTTTAAGATGATCTCAAGTTTCACCTGCATTTCTGCAACACTAGCTTGGACTTAATTGGCCGACCTTACATACACAATCGGGCCTCAGTTCAGATTGAACTGGCTGAGCTACCAGGTCAGAGAAATGGTCTTATTCATGTCAGCCAAAATTTGAGGCCTGCACTCAACCTAGCATAACGCACCATCGTTGTGCAAACTGCAAACCAGCTAAAATGTTTAAGCACATTTAGGCCTCGATTTAGTAGATGGATCCAAGCAACATTTGTTCAAGCCCATATAGAGGTAGACCAGTCTGAGAGAGCCAAGTTGGACATACCAGTAAGACATGAGATCTTTTAGCCATTTTTGGCCGTTGTTTTTAGTTGAAATGCAAAATTATTGTGGAAAAAAAAGAAAAAAAATCTATACAAGGTACTCCTGTCCATAAAATATTTCTATGCTGCAAGCGTATACATCTTGAAACCATCATATTATCTACACTCCTTAACAGGGGAAGGAAGACGAGGAAAAGAAAAACGAAAAACTATGATGTTACACTCCTGAATAACAAGTGCAGCAAGACTCATGCTGAGAGCACCCCTAACTCAAACTCATCGGCATGAGAAAATAGAATCAATAAATAATATAAAATACAGTATAATTGGTGGCTTGCGACTAAAGTCAGGATGGTACTGTTTCTTCGCTCAGCCGTTTGATCTATTTGTCTGCAATAAGCTCAGAGACATAATGAAAGAAATAAAGCTATTACTCACTGTCCGCTTACAAATGATCAGAAAACATGTGTATATTCTTCAGTGCTTTGGAACAGCACTTACTCTGCTATCACCCCTTTAATCTCTTCGGGCCTTGCCTTCTTTTACTGCATAAAGTTAATTTAGTTAGAATGATTTTTCTAAGCATAATAAAAATATAAATTATATGCACAATATCTCTTCCCCCCTTTTTGTCTGACGGGAAGCAATGAAGTACAAAAATTTACCAGTGCCTCATAGTGAACACCAATATATCCTGCGGTACAATACTCTGCAGAATTGCACCGTCTCAAAAAATATCTATTCCCTTGTAATCAAGATTTCCCAATTCATTTCAGATAGTTAACCTACTTCGATTACTCATCCATTAACCATGTTTGCATTGACAGAAGCCAAAACTCTTCATTATATTCCATACTTCCTGCAAGGCTGCTAAATATATGAAAAATAATCCTTTTATCCAGCTATGATATTGGAGGCACTATTAGAACTCCCAATGATGAAATTGAAATCAACTAGTTGTAGCTTTTCATGTTGCTTCTCTAATGGTCAACATCTACCCACCGGGGCATCCATGTATGTATGTACTTGAGTTTCGTGTCATGGTTAACTGCAGATTTGAGGAGGCGATGTTAGATTATTGATTCTGTCCGCGAAAGTTAACACAGTTCTTCATTTTGGGAAGTTCGCTTAGCATACAGATGGGATTGGAGTTTTTGATGTGGATAGGGAATTACAGTCCTAAAGCAAGAGGGAGAGTACGAGAACATAGGTCTGAAAGAGAGAGTGTGACGATCTTCAGGACTGAGGAGAGTTTTTGATGAATGGAAAACAGATTTGAAAGAGTATGAATGGCTAGGATAGAATCAATATGATCCAAAGATTATAATTGGCTCCGGACAAAAATTATTGGCACTTTTATAAATCATATAGATAATATTTGATTGTTCAATAAGATGAGAGATAAAGGTACTTTAAAAAATAAATCTGTCTTCCTTGATTATTGATGTGATATATGTGAGGGGTTACTCCTAGGAATACAAAAGACCCATAGGGTCAAGCAAGAGTCAGCACATGTTAACCTAGATGGATGATAGGAGGTTGAAAAGTGATACATTGACATTGCATCTAGGAAAGTTTGTGTCTTGGAGAACCAACATATCAGCTCATGAGAATAGGATATTCTTATGACAGACAGATATACTCTCATATACATGCAAATAGACAACACGGTTAGATAGTCTCATACATAAATAAATGGAAATTTTGTGCTTAGTATTTGAAGAAAATTAATTATTGTTAAAGAATGAAGAGTCTCCCTGTTATTAAGGACATTATCAATCAATCAATCAGTCAAAGGTATTTGCTAACATGGGCAGTGCATCTCAGATTGCCAGAAACATCTAACAAAACCAAATGAGAAAAAAAAAGTAAGAAACCAAACCATACTATGTTATTTGAGATCTGTTCATCTCCACCCATGATACAGTGGAAACTGAGATTACAGATTAAAGATGAAGTATCAAAAAGCAGATAAATAACATAAATGTGCAAGCACAACCACCCAGGTTACCTTGATTTAGCCTTAGGTACGCTTTCTGTGGGCACATCTCTTTCTCCCTTCCCGAATGCAACCTCATCCATGCTCTGTCCACGCCGCCTATATCTCCCACCAGATGCCACAAATCCAGGGCAAGGTCTGAAGGCCTTTATAGGCCACCAACCGAAACCAGGGACAGTAGCTATGCCACCTTGAATCCTCCCATCACCATTGCAACCCTTCTCAATCTCCTCTCTTCCACAGGTCTTACACCCCCTTAAATACCAAAACTTTACACCGTTAATACTTCACAATATTAATCTCATCCTCTCACGAGGTTTGCAGGTTCAATGCATCAACCAGTCTAATAGTACAATGAAATATCACAGGCTAATTTTTCTAATATTCTTTTGAGAAAACATGCTTCATACTATTCAAGCAAGTTAAATGATTGGAATGAGTAACAAGAAAATGAAACATTTGGATTCATAACCACTACAACCTAGGTTTTAATGTTTTATGATATTAAGGAACGGCACTATACCAACGCATGCTAATGATTCACACTACCAGCTGCCTTTAACGTGATGGTGATGGAGGTAGACAGTGCAAGGACCATAAAGCACTCCAACACTGACAGCAGGCCACGGAGCTCTTAATATTCTGCCCCTTTCTTATAGCCATTTAGTACCCAGTAAGTAATCAATCATACTCGATGGCTTAGAGAAGCTCGAAGGCGATAACGATAAGAATATGATGATAGGCTTACTGTTAATCATTATGGGTGTTAAATAACAACTACGCTTGAAAACCAGCTATGCACAGAAACCAAAAGAACCTATCCCAGAAGCTGTACTCTCCTCAACATCAACAAATTATCAAAATTTCTTGGCGGGAGGGAGGGAGGGAGAGAGAGATAAATAGAGATGCTTCCAATAATCCAATATTGGCCTTAGAACAAATGGAGATTTACAGAACATATCAATTGTTTGATGAAGAAAATGCACCAGCTTGCTTTAACAATTGAAAAAATCTGTAGAAATGAAAGAAGACTAAATCAAGGGAAATTGGAACTTCTTTGAGATCACAGTGAAAAAAATAAGGCTCCCGATTTCCAAACAAGAACCATTTCAGTAAGATTTAAGCCACTAGCATGAAGCTAAAGATAACATCAATCAAAAAAGGTAAAGATAAACATTTTAATAACGGTAAAACAAGAAGAATCGAAACAAATCCCCGAGAAGAAGTAGAAGACCGCTCGACTTTCCAAAATCTAACCTTTACCAAACACCACAAAAGATTTAACCATTAGTTTATGGAGGCACCTGAATTGAAGGGCCTCCGTGGCGTCCACGGCCGATTGGGCTTCGGCAGAGGAGACCCCATCCGGTGGGGAAGGAGGGAGAGCGGGGGAGGCCTCTTCTTCTTCCTCGGAAACGCTAGGAGACGAAGCGGAGGAGGAGCAGATGGTGGATGTGTGGAGCGGTTTTATCGGGATGGGACGAAGGCGGGAAGGTGGAGTGGGGCGGCGAGGAAGGAGAAGCGACTGGGGAGGCGGGAGGGAGAGAGACGCAGCCATAGCCATTAAAAAAAGGAAAGGGAGAGTGAAGATAGGGAAAAATTAAAAGGAATAAGGTTCCACCGAGATTTGAACTCGGGTTACTGGATTCAGAGTCCAATGTCCTGACCACTAGACCATGGAACCGTGAGCAAAGGTAGCAGCACGAGAATATTTAATGTATCTTATATACGAAGCTACGATTATTTTTTTTCCCTTTTTAAATATTCACCGTTTTATTTGATCAAGAACTATATGGTATGTCTATAGGATGCTGAAACCGGGTGCCTTTGTCGTAATTGCAGTCCTATTCCTTATAGTTGTTGACTTCCTGCCCGGTGCCTTTCGTGCCACGCGGCTTGGAATCAAAGAATTTTAAAACCTGTTCTGTTCATAAAGTTGCCAAAAGAAAAAAAAAAGGGATAATGAACGAAATTTCTGGCACTTATGCTGCTTGTGAAATTCCTCATCTGGCAAGAAAGTTTTTTGAACTCAAAAACTAGTCGGTTTTTGAACTTGATGTTTCAATGTCAAGTTAAAGATGATGATGATCTACCATGTGGCAAACAATTAAATAACATTTCATGTTGGTTTTCAGATTATAAGTCTGATCTTGTTCTAATGCCTTCAATTTGTAGGCCAATGAAATACATGATGTATTACCATTAATTGCTGAAAGACCTAAGCACCATAAGCGTAAATGCCGATGACTAATATATTGCAGCATTTACTTCTCAGGGAACAAAAGCGATATGAAGATTTAGTGAATTGGTAATAACGTTCTGGATTATACAGCACCAATGGCTCCATCCTTGTCCCTACCTATCTAAGCCAAGGCTAAAAATTTGTATGAACCTGGATAAGTGAAGAGTGACTACATGAAACTATGTATTTGCTTTGTAAAGAGTTTTAACTTTCATTAGCGTTTCCCATAGTGCAAATCAAATAGTACTTGAAGTTTACAAGAGTCCAATCTTCTCTTGCTTTATCTTGCGAACACCGTCTAGAAACATTTGGTGAAAGTTGCCACCATCCCTGTAAAGTAGTACTAGTATAATTTGTGATTTCATTTGATTTGATCTGATTCCCGCACATCGAACTTAAGCTACTGGTTTGCATATGATCTGACGAAAAAGTAATTGGTTCGAGTGCATTTGTAGTTCTGTACTTGCTCGTAAAGGAGATTGTTTCTTGCAAACAGGAAATGGGCAATGTTAAATTACATGACACTTGTCTCGAGCCAGTTGTCCATATATCCATTTTGTTTTTTTTTGGTAGAAAGTGGAATTGTCGATGTATCTTTGATCACGACCTCATCAGAATTATTTGACATTTTGTTTCCCGACTAGCTATGGAAGAGACATGATTAATCTAGCATTGCTCAAAGAAGTCATCCTCAACACATCAATGGATACATCAACGATGAAAAGTCAAAAAGACTTTGACAATAACATTTAGGTAGGTAGCACAACAAAAATTTAGGATACATTGATAAGTAAGGAAAATTGGAATCACATGCCCAAAATCATATAGAATCCACCTAATACAAAATTGCCAAAAGATGCAAAATATCTTCTAGGCAAATCATCTGTATCTAGTGCGATATACTGTTCATCATATTACATGTAGTAGCACATAATATCTGAAGAATTCTCTACATGAAGGTGTACAAACTGTCTGCTTAAGTACATGCTGACAGAATCCTCATCCATATTCCCTTCCAAATCCAGAATCATAAACAAGGTGTTAAAGACCAAAAAAAACATGATGTTGGAACCAAAACGAATCACAAACTTCCTACTTGCTCTCTCTCCTCCCACCCTCTCTATGAAGCATCATGCGGAGCCCTTGCTGCCATGCTTCGGACCTCGAATCCCATGCTCCGGTGGAAGAACTGCTCTCTGGACAGTGCCCTCACATGTTTTAAGTACACCTGGGAAGGCACACATCCCTCGGTCGCAGCGCGATCCAACGCGTAAATGGTGTCCTCCAGCGCCAGATCCATCGCCGTGCACTCCATCATCTGCCTCGAATTCACATCAGACGGCTCGAATACATCATCAAAGCCAACTGCCCTGCCCTTCCATCTCCGAATCTTGCCCTTGGTCTCCCACGCCCAACTCTCCATCACATCGGTGTTCATTCGAATCACCTGAAGCTCCTGCTCCGAATTGTCCCTCTCTTCCTCCAATTCCCTCGTTCCACGCGCGATCGCCTGTTTTCTTCGCTTCAGCTCCGCCTGGACTCCAAGAAGCACCTCCATCTCCGCCTCCCGGCCGGCGAGGTCCCGCTGTACCTTCTCCAAGATCCATTTCACTTCCACCGGCTCATTCTTGGGCTTGGGGTTGGTGCAGAGGGGTGGATCGAGGCTAAAGAGGAGGGAGAGGGAGTGGACGAGCTCGGCCAGGTTGGAGGCGGGGAAGCGCCAGGAGCGGAGGTAGGTGGCGTCGACGGCACCGGAGGGGTCCACGTGGGCGTGGCCGGGCCTTATGAGCGTGCCGCGGACGGGAGAGAGGAAGACAGCGGGGGGAACGTGGGGGTAGGGCTCGAGGAGCCAGATGGAGACCGGGAGGTGGCCGCCGGAGGTGGGGATGGTGCCCTCGGAGCGGAGGAGGATGGCGTTGCGGCCGTCGTTATAGGTGAAGGTGGCGACGGAGGGGCGGAGGGAAGGAAAGGCGTCGATCATAGAGACCAGGTGGTGGCGGATCAACCACCGGTCGTCCTCCGCGTAGGGCAGCGCTCCTAGGCCGCGGTGTGAGAGGGCGGCGGCCAGGTACTGGTGCAGTTGCCGCGCGTCCGCCATGGTCAGGCCTCACGGCGGTGTCGCTGTTGGTGCCTCGGTGGTGGGGGTTTTAATGCTTCTTTTTTTTCGCTCGTCTTCTTGAGCTCTTCTCATTCAGTTGTTGCCGGCCTCCTCAAAGTCAATTAACAACCAGACGTTCATTCCTAATCCTCCTGCTGCCATCTGTACATTACCGTGGAAAGGAAAGGCTTCTGTTGTTTGTTGCATGGCACAAGGAAAAGCGACAGCCAAGTGACAGGTTCGAAGACTAAGAGAGGCTATAAAAAATCTGCAAGTTTGAAAGTACTCACCTGTCCATTGCTATCTTCATAATGATGATCGCGCAGTATTTTTATTTGTCAACTTACCAGAAGGAAAAGTCACACTGCTATTGATAGAGCAATCGTAATGCAATGTAGACGCAAAGATGATGGTGGATCCTAATGGTAATTTCAATCTTATAATTGAAATATGAGAAATCACCTTTTTTTTTTTTGAATAGATTTCGACATAGCAAAGTCTCGGAATTATTGATTGGTGGTTCCCTTTGTTAAACACACTTCGCTCTTCACGATGCAGACAAGCTCACATGATACAGGCCCTTCTTAAGCTTTGGTCATGTTGTGATCAAGATGGGACAAATTCTATTTTGGAACAAAGCCTGATCTGCTTGTGTTGAGGATATGTGTGAGCTTGGAGTCCTTCATGGATTTCTCATCTATGCCAGTAAAAAAGCTTCATTCTCAGATTCAACCTAGTAGTTAAGTTTTATAATCTTTATCTAGAATGCATCAATATTTAATTGAAAACATGATTTGTTTCTAAAAATTACGAATAACGATTGAAATATAATATAACATATCACATATCTCTATAGTTGTAGTTTTGCCTTGATCAAGTTGTTTCTCTCCGGGGAAAAGAAAAATATAGGGGAGTCAAGATTTCTACCAAGGGGAGGCAATAATAATGACTTGTAACCATTTGTATCTTAAATTTTATAAACTTTATTTAAAGTACCAAAAACTGATTTTTCTATCATAAAATTAATATCTTTTTCATGACGAGGACATGGTCCAGGGTGGGTTTCAGCATTAGGCACCGCTTGTGGAGTGCTTTCATGGTAAAAAAGTGGACTGTACCCCTATTTCCCTCCAAACATCGCATAGTTTTGCCCCCTCCCACCACTGCCGCACCGCCTTATTTCCCTGTCTCCCTCTTCCTCCCTCCCTCAATAACCTTCCCTCTCTCTCACCCATATGCTCTCTCTCCCTCTTCCACACACACACTTTCTCTCTTCTTGACATATTGTCCTTTTGTATGTTTCACTCCTCACCTCTTTGCCAGCTATTGTTCTGAGTCAGTAAACCGTCTGTAAGCTGTAGGGCATATGATTGGGGATAAAATCCTCATTCTTTAAATTTCTGAATTCAATAGCATTAGTTTAAAATAGATAGTGAAATCTTAAACTTAGGTTGTATTATCACTGGATGCATCGATGAGGGGTAGATGATATATACAATGCCTGTAAAATTTTCAAACCTCGAGAATCTTACCTGAATCAACATTGTATTATTTGGTGTAGCCTTTGGAGATGAATAAAATAAAATAATTACTATTATACTTTGATAATAAATTTTTTGTTGGGTTAATCTATACAGATTGTAGTCTTTGTTAGACCATAATTGGGGGATTATGATTGATCCTTTGTAGCTTTTAAAATCTCCTAAAAGTTTAAAATAAACTAGTAAGAGTGAATGAGAGTTTTCAGAATTTTTTGGGAATTATCCTCAAATACTAATGTGGCACTATACATTTTGATATAACTGTGATTTTGGGTTGTTAGGTTCTGAAGGGATCCCCGTGAAGTAGTTAATCTAATTAATTATTAATATCGTGAGATAAGTAACATTCTACATTTCAAAATATTTTACTGAATATTTAGAAAAAATCTTATGCCACATAATGTGCAAGTTTTTTTATCATAATTTCAAATTTTATTGCATAAGAAAATCTTTTCAAATATATGAATTCAGTTCTTGAATTTCTTGTCATTAAGCATATGTTGTAAATAATCCCAAACTGATGATTAGTACGCATTAAATCATATCTTATAAATCCAGATTGTTGGATCAAGCAGGTAAAATTCTATTTGTCGAAAAGCATTTTTTTTAAATCAGGTGATATGTTTGGAATATTGTTGTAAATTACACATAGCAAACAATTGGAAGAATTTTATTTTGAAAATGCTTAGATGATTCTAAAGTTGTAAATATTTGAAAATACTATTTTGAATTAGATGTATATGCCTTTGACTCTCTGTCTGATTATGTTATGGGCTCTATCAATAGAGATTATACATCAGCATCCATAACTCTTCTAGAACCTGAGTCATTCTGGCCCCACCAGAAGGGTATTGAGGGGTATTCTGTTCCCACCACAGGGGTATAGCGGTTACATCAAATGCGAATATTGTTCGCTATTAAACGCTAATTGATGCATAGTGAGTTAACTGTCTGTCATTCTTTTATTTGTGTTTCCCAAAACCTTTTCCAGAAATCTTCAGCAACTCATTAGAATGTCATTGTGATGGAAAAGAATTTACAGCATATAAGCATTCTTTGAGAAGATCATCGAAAGAGGCAATAGCTTTCCTTGAACATTATCTCTGCTATAGGAGTGTAGAATGAGGCCATATTTTTCATAGCAACTGATGCCAGCCTTCCAAGATTATAGCTCAGCACTGCTCATGGTCGGACTTGAGGTTTTTCCTGCTCTCTCATGTGGACTTGCAGATTTAATTGATTGCTTTTGTTTTGTTTTTTCTTTTTTTTTTGACAATGTTCGGGCTGCAAAATGTGTGTGATTTACTGGTTCATTTTTAGATTATTTCATCACTCATGACAGTGAAGCCTACTTTGCTACTCACATGGCAATAAAAAGCAGCATCAAAAGGAAAAAAAAATTTGCCTTGACAAGAATTTCCAGAGAAGTTGTTATATATAGTTTATATGAACTCCTTTTAGAGTTTTATTGCAGATGTAAATGTCTGTGTTTTCTGTAGCCTGATCACTGATTATAATGAAGAAACAGAAAAAGGAAAATGTATATTCATTGAATCCCTATCAAAAAACTTTACCTTCTCTGGTTGAATTTTGCAATGAGGAAAGATTCCAACCCCTAGCGTTCTGCAAAAACAGTCATTCATAGTTGACAGGACCCACTGTTTTATATTTCTGCGGTGGTGATTTGCATTATTGCAAACATTGTTGGTAGAAAGGTGGAATAAGCATGAGCCATTTTTTGGCCGATGTATAGTCCAAGCTGCAAGCAATCTGCAATTGTTTATCATATCAGCAGAGACACGGATTACTAGACCAAAATCACATTCAATGCTCTAGGAATAATGCAACTTAAGTGATACAAGCAATAAGGCAAGCAAATTTGATGTCTTGAACAGAAAAAATAGCAGGTAGTCGAAATTAGATGTGAATTTGGCAAGCCTTTCCAGGATGAGTGCATCTCCTCCTGGCTCGGGTTTGTATCTTTCGTGCATAAGAATAATTGATCTTCTTTCACAGCATTGTCTATTGGATTGTGCTTCTTATGGATCTCAAAGCATTCGGAACCTTTTCATTCATCCTTTACAAAGTTCTCGAAGCAACCATTGCATGATCAATGGTGGATTCATGTGAAGAAACGTGAATCCTTCTTCCGCACGAAAGATACAGTCCTACACCCCCCACCAGGTTCATAGTTTTTACAACTTCCAACGCCTTCTTCAGGGAATGTGACAGAATCAGTGCTACATAGGGTGCATCCCACATGTAGTGCTACATGAGATGTTGATCACTTTGCAATGCCCCCTCATAATGGGGAGCAAGCAATTCCACTTCCCCACCTGCTCGATCGTTGACTGCATCTTTTTGCCCTGACATCTAGCTATATCCGGCCCTCTGGATGTGTGTGGCTTGCCTATGACCGTCCGATTAAAGGAGCATGATCGATGATAAAGACCTGGACGATGCTTGTGATGATGATGAGCAGAAGAGCTATGATCAACATCTCCTATAACACATGCATGCCATCTAATTCAAAGATGTTTCATGGTTTTTCTTATGTACGTTTTCCGAATTGAAGAAGAAAAGACAGAGGGAATAAAATGAAACATAGGAAAGTAGCAGTCCCTGTGCTAACCCATCAGGTGGCTGTGGGATCAGACTCTAAACCTTACTGAGATGGATTGCTGCAAGCCTGCAACAATGACGGTGATAGACCACCAAGATATATATTTTACACCCCACTCCTACTACCCTCTTACCACCACGTGCATGCATTCTCTGCTGTTGTATACGAAACTTCACAACTTCCTACCATATCAATGTTAGCACCTTATATTATGCATCCTCTTATAGGTCTCATGATTTCTAAATTTGGAAAGCATTAAGCTCGTAGCAGTTCTTTAGAGATCTCAAAATCAAAATCAATTATGCTTTGTCAACAGATCAGATGTGTAATCTATTTGGCTGCTCTAATATTTGCGGGTAAACCTTGCTTCTTCCTAGTTACATCAGTTTTTGTATGAACTGAAAGGTACCATGGAAGTATGTTTTGCTTTGACATCCTACATTAATGCAGGCATGTATTTGGAGATGGTGGACCAGTGTTCGTTGGATACAACTCTTTTCTAAATATTAGTATGCTTGTGACGGGCAAATTAGGCATCGTCTGACAGTTGCACCTCTTTTCTTGTTCGGAGGATGGTTCAGGTTAATTTCAAAATTGAGATGGTTCTTTGCTGAATAATTTTCTCATCCTTTTATTTTTAAATGATTGGAGGTACCTCCCCATTACGAAAAAAATTGATTAACCAGTAATTAACTAAGAAGCAAGGAAGTCAATATGTCAAAGGCCCAACACATGGCATAACATGGTGTATTTATGATGATTCTTTTCCATTTTCTACGGCCTATGCTGCATATACTTGGTTACGGTTTGGGCGTTTCAATATGTTATTAACTTATACAAATTTGTTACATTCAACCTTTGTTCATGTCATTATTTGTCATTGGTTATAATTGTACTGTCAAAGAGTTTGAGCAAAAAAAAAAAAAAAAAAAAAACAGAAACAAGACGAGTTTATGTTAATTAATTACTCTTAGTTTTCTTTGACAATAATTGCATTTTTTTTTTTTTAGATTTCTCATGGACTTACATGCACCACGGGTAAAAAATGTGCTCATACATTGCAGTTCTAAGAGATCACTTTTAATATTGTCAGATGAAATCTTCTCTTTTCTAAATTCTTGAAGATTTACCCATCTCCTTTCTCCTCTAGCCATTTTTTACATGAGCAAAACTAGGCTCCCAATTCTAGGGTTCAAACTTGAGTGGTGTCTAAATTGCCCAAATCCATGCGATGCATGGGGGTATCGGATCTTCCACCTCAGCCAGTTACCATCTTTGAAATGTGCGATACCGCAGATCATTTCCTACTTTAATACTTTGGTTTCCTAATTAAATGCACGTCTTGGTTAATCTCGGATCTTTCCAGATCTTTCCAGCAGTTCAGTCCGTATACGGCCAGGATTTCAGGATTTAAAGGGGTCGCTTCCGTTGCTTAGCCCTCGGGGATTCCAACAGGGCGGCTACCTAAAAGGCCTGATGGCGCATGGTGGCTGACGTCAGTCGATATGTGTCCCAACCCGTATGGCCAAGAAGACTCTCCGCCGTACGCTTCGTGACGCTAAAGTCTAATGCAGCAGATTGATTGGGCATCGATATGCTTCTCTAAATTTTTGGTCTCTAAATTTTGCAGGGGAATGCCGTTGGCTTTGAATTGTTCGGTATATTCGTTCTTCTTTCGTCTTTCTAAGGCTGTTTCTTTGCTACTTCTGCTTAAAAAAAAAGAAAAAAAAAAAGAAAAGAAAAGAAAAGAAAGTTCTGAGTTGAAGTCCATACCAATAGGAGAAGGTTGCTTCGAGGGCATTAAAGGAAGCACACATCACAGTACGGAAGATACGTTTATTAAACAATCGAGATCGCGGAAGACTAGGAGTCCGCGCCGGTGGTGGGCTCCGCATAGTTCACACAAACTCATCGTATCCTCATCGTCCGCACGCAAGTCGCAAGATCAACAGCCAGCGTTGCTGCGACGCAACTTACGAACGGCAGATCGTCCTACCGCATAGAAATTCCAGTATATGCCAGTCGAACAAAAGACGTGTCCGGAAATGGTGTCGCATCCAATATTCTCTTGCAACTATTTTATCTAACCCTTACCATCTAGAAAAGGACAAAATTCTAATGCGCCATGTCGGTGACATCCTTGGGTTCTTTCCAGCGTTAAAAAGTACCCGCGCAAGCCGGCTCTCCAATGAAACCCCTCTCAACGGCCACCTTGTTCACTCTCCCACTTCCCAGTTCTCATCGACGGTCATTCCCTTCGCTTCATGTACGGCTCGCCGGGCGGTTTCCGGCCACGTGGCGGTGGCAGAGCTGGCGGAGGTAGAGGTCCACCCTGGATACCTTCGCCCGATGCCTCCCCCCATAGTCCTGAGCAGGCTGGCTCCTCCTCCTCCTCTGCCGCCGGCGGCTCCCGCCCAAACGCTCATCTTCGAAATCCTAGCTTCTCTCCATCGCGCATTCTCCAGCGCGAAGGGCCGAGATCTCGCGCACCTCCGATTAGCGTAGAGAGTGTGGAGGCGGCGGTAGCCAAGGCCCAGAGGGATTTCCTCGCTGCCGGGCAGAGTGTCTCGGCGTGGAAGGTGTCGCAGGCGGCGGCGCTAGCCCTCCAGCTCAACTCCTGGGGCTCGCTAGGGTTCGGCTACCATGACGTGCCCACTCTGCGTCAGATTCAGCTTGTGGAAGGAAAGGTTTGTCCTCCGCTGCTCTGTTCCATCGAGCACCCCTCTCTTTCTCTCCTTTTCATTTTCCTTATATCGTTGTTTTTCTTGGATTTCAAATTAGTAACAATTTTGGCGTGCCAAAAAAAAAAGTGTACGATTAAAATCTAGTTAAAAGGTTATGTTTTTATGGCAAATACGTTATCATGTGCTATGAAGCATCACAAATTCGTTAGCATGTTGTTTGTCTAGGATCTCCACAAGGCAACAGAACGATCTGAATCGCGTTCTTAGTTTCTTAAGCTTTGGCTTATATCATCTGGTTCTTTCAATGTTAATACTGGCACTGACACTGGCCTCGGTGCCACGTTGAATGCGTAGCATAGATGGGAAGGCAATGGACCAATTGTAATATATGCAAAAGGATCAAGTATGCATGCATGGAAATTATTTTTCACTATGGGTGACATTAATGTGAGGCTAAAGGTATTCAGAGTTGACTCATATAGAATGAGGGATGGGATCTACAGACGCAATCCAAATCGTGAGTCTTGACTTCCTAACCTGCTGAACTTGATAAATTCGTCAACAACTAGAGGAGGATTCTCCTATTTATCACAGAAAAGAAAACTCAAGCTGTAAATACAGAACTAATAAATTTACATATTAGATTAGTTGAACAACTCCAGTAAAGCTTCTTCTTCATTTTACAAAATCGGCCAATCTTGGTAACTATTTTTCTCTTAATCTCCTTATTTTCAACTGCTGCAAATGGGAGCTTGAGCTTTGCATTAGAGGACTAGCCTTTTTGTCAAACACCTAGCTTTTGGTAGTAGTTTATAAACCTTGATTGCTTGTTATGCTCTTCTTTGAGAAAACTGGTGAAAGTTTTAACAAAGTGAATCTGTGCAGTAAGTTTGTTTTGTTGTGCAAGTCCATGGTGTTGTCTTGTTCTTGACATGGTGCAAGGACTTCCTAATAAGATGTACATTGATAAAGGGGAAGGAACTAATGCCCAAAGAAAGTAAGCTTAACTTAGATACTCATGAGGAGACCAATGATGACGTATTTTGAAAACTGAGTTAAAATTACAAGGGTTACTGTTGACAGGTACTGCATTAAAAAGGTTTCAGCTTAAACTCTAACAAATGTAATCTTGCCTTTTCTGCCAACCAGGTTAATGCATTTATACACTGCTTTGTGAGCGTGAGAAGGATGACAACAGTGCATGATTTGGATGTGGAGATATGCAGGAGTGAGGGTGTTGAGCAGTTTGAAGAGCTTGGTCTGGGAGCTTTGCTGCGTCAACAACTGGTGCAACATTATTTTTCAGTCCCTTCAGATGTGACAGAAGTGTGCAAGATCAGAGTAGAGGATTTGATTTCTCGCCTTTCTGTTTTCCTATATAGAGCTAAGAATAAGGAGATCACAGTTGAGGAGTTTCTGGATTTTCTTGTCCAGAAGTATTCAGTTGCAACCAGGGAAAATCTTGGTGTGCGGATTCAGAGCTTAGGGTGTGTAAATTGAGAAATACCCTATTTTTCCTAAAGAATATGCATATCACTGGTCAATTTGTTATAACTTTTCACTATTGATGGCACATTCTTGGATCTTGGTAATATCTTTTTTGTTTTCCTCATTTTTCACAATATAATCTTAGATCAATATTCTGTACAGATTATATATCAAATTTATAAAGGGAGCCAGAAGGACAGAAAATTTTGCTCTTAAGTCTCTCAGGGAAAATGGATTGCAGAAAGAAGAGATGGAAAGTTCATTAGATGCCATCTTACATTATATGAAGCCATTATCCTCACCAAGTGTGGACTGCAGTGATTCATATAAAAAAAAGGTAATTTGGATGACAATGATAATGATATCTGTAGCCATGCTTGTAATTTATTGCAAAGTGAAAAAAAAAAAAGGAAAAACAAAAGGCATGTAATTGTCATAATCTACCAGAAATTCATCAGATGAATTCACTTGGAGTGAAACTGGCAATGTTCAATAATATGCAGGGTAGAAAAAAATCTTCTGGAAATGAAGAGAAACTTGAAAATCAAAGTGAGCAAAGATATGAAATAATTCAAATAGATTCCTCAAAGGTCCAGAAACTTGAAGTCACAAATGAAGACATCAGAAGGTTTGTTGCAACTTGGAAGGAAGCTTGTCAGAAGCACACTGCTGCGGAGGTATGTACCTGTTTAACACATATATGGCTGGGTGCCACTTAATCTTATGCTCTCTGTGAATAATCATAAACAAACAAGCCTCATTTGGCCTGCATTGGTTGCTGTCCTTTTTAGCATCATTATTACGAAAGGATTTTATAATTCTCCAAGTTCGTGGCTGAAACAGTTATGATATATACAGTTCACATAATGACTACTAAGTGCCTATATGAAGCTGAATTAGTAATTTTAGGGCTTTTAAAAACATTAATATTTTTTTGAGATTGGTCTATTAGGAGTTCAAAAATCACAGATAAATGCACTTTCAATGTTGCATGCAGCTGATATGTATTTACATTATAGGGAACACATTATATGCGTTCTTTTTTTTTTTTTTTTTCCGTCTGCATATGCTATTGTCAATACTCTTTTGCTTTTGGACATATGTGCTTCAAAATGCATATAAACATTAAACAACTGCAGGTTCTTGCTTTGATGCTGCACATCTATGGGCCATCAGAAAAGCAGAAAAGGAAGATGCTGAGGTTGTTTTTGTCTTATCCTGGTGTTGGCTTATTAAATGTTGCTGTAAGTGCACCTTTCTCTCTTTGGCTAATTAATGATCTTTTGTACATTATGTGATCATATTGACATTGTCACATTTAGATTTTAGGAGATCTATATGTAACTCTTTTAAAGTAGCCATTAGTTACAGCTGACTTAATTCCATCATTTTTCATGTCTTTTTTAGATTTAAATAGGCTGTTCCTCTTGTATCTGATTATGAATTTTCCTTTTCGCATCCTCTACATGGAAGCTGAGGATATGCTTGAGGCTTGTCAGTGTTAATATGCAAGACTAATTATGTTTTCTGTAAATTTTAGCTTACCTCCAACCTAGATATCTTCTAATTGTATCATGATGCCAATTTTCTTTAAGTGCCATCTAGCTAGCTTCCTTTATCGTAAAGAGTTCATTTTGATGCTGTTTAGTTCTTCCAATGGTTATATTTGAGATGATACAAAGAAAGATTCTGCAGCATGCCAGCACATTTCTCCCATAATGATTGACTTTACAAAAGGGTTAGACATTGTTGCACTGCCATCATTGTCTACTTATTGTAAAAGAATGAATGACAATGTTCAGGGCAAAAAAGAACACTTGAAGTGCTTCTAGTGAACAATTCACCTCAGTATCAGATTAATACCTCAAGTGTTATTTATTCTGTTGTTTTAGTCATTTTTCAAGTTCTAGCTATATCTAAGGATTCCTACGGGACATTAGGATAGGGTACCATCCCATGTGTTAGGACAAGACCATCCCGCTAACCAGTGTCCCGATCAAGTTGTCTTGGGATATCTCCTATCCCAAGTGTTGGGACGGGGCGGAATGGCATCATATCCCATTCAATAGGAAAATTGAGACAGCCCGTCCCACGAGATTTAAAACCTTGGTTGTATCAAATAAGCCATGTGCATTTTCATTTGCTGGTGAACTGATTTTTCATGGTTCAAGCTTTCCATTTATGTAGTTAAGTGAATAGGATGCTGTAGATTTTATTTTATCTCTTTTTTCAAAGATCTGATGCAGCCTAGGGTTGTAACATATGCAAAACAACTTTCACAAAATCTGACGGAACTATGGGATCATTTTCTTTTTTCTTCATTTTTTTTATTGGTTGGAAAAGCTGAAACTTAAGCAACTATATTATTAGCGTGCTGGTTTATAAAAGGTCCAGCATCCATAAGAACTATCTAAAGAAGTTGGGAGGCAAGATTTAAAATGTGGGTAAAGGTGGGGCCTTGGGCTTCAAAACCAGTTTGCTGGCTGGCTTGCCTCTTTGTTGGTTTTTGCTGATTTAGAGCATCCAAAATTCTCCAACATATGAAAGCATCTATAATGCAGGCTGAGCACCAGAATTCAGGAGGGTGCTTCTTAACCATTTTATAGCAATGGGATAGACTCCTTTAATAGTAATGCTTTCTGAACTTGGGTGGTTGGTTTCCAATTTTTTGTCCTTATCGACACCTCTGAGCTCAGCTTCATGTGCTCGAACTGAACAGGTGTGAAACTGAACAGATTCTGCCAATAATGGCAAGCCAAATGAGTCAAGAACCTGCACCCAGCTGGCTTGTCCAGTATGGAAAACCCTGTTTAAGTTGATTGATGTAGATAGGTGGTGGGGGTATCGATCTGAAGGTATTACTCAGAAGTCAGAAGTGTCCCGAAGACCAGAAATGGCCCATTATGCCAGCTGCACAATATTATGAAACAGTGAAAGAAATATTTTTCTGCAACAAAATAGAAAAAATCACATGCTAAAGCCAAGTCTCTCCTGTAATGACTGCCTGTGATTCCTTGGTATTAACAGAAACCTAGGAGTTCCTTATCTTCCACAAGGCAAATGGATCATTGTTTTCTTGAGCTAAACCATTCTGAAACACCTAGACACTGGCTGCTGAAAGTCCACTTAACTGACGAGGGCATTAAAAAGTTAATTGAGAATCTCCAATTTAGGAGTTCTGGAATTCCTCCAACATCATTACAATGCCTACAAGTGAATAGTAATGAGTGGCGTAGTCCTCATCTTTTTCATAACCTGGGACATCGGAGAGAAATATTGAGACTATGCCTACGGATGAAAACCATAGTAAAATACAATCCCAACAGACTGAGCAGAAACCTTCATAATTCATCTGAGGATCTTAGGCGAGGTTATGTGTCCAATATCCTGATGAAGCAGTAAATAAGCATCTTTAACTATAACTTTGCATGTTCAGTTAGGTCCCCAACATAGGTGACCAGAATCTCTTGAAGTTTAGGAGCAATAGTAGTTGTGCATTTAAGCCATCACTGGAACACAGGCAATTAGATATCTGGGCCCCAGGTTTTATCAAGGGAGATCCATTCAGCAGGAGCACAACAAGGGTTGATAGGATCGATATTGATTTCCAGCACAACTCATTTGAAGGCATCAAAGACAACCAAGGATCTTGAGAAAGAGGAAAAGAAGGCCATGTCCCTCTGCCTATTTACAGGCCTTACCAACAGCCTTGCCTCCCTAAGAGATTTCTTTCCAAGCACGAGAGGAATATGTAGCAGCCTCACAGGACCACCAACTGTCAGAAAACTTACACATAGCCTTAACAATCATACTCCCAAGGCGCTGGGATTTAGATATGGGGCAATCAGCTTGTCTACCAAGGAGATCCAACCTCCAGATTTTGAGTTTTCAAACAGCTACCCCACCAAGGCTCTTAGGAGAAGACAAGATGTTCCAATTAAAGATATTTTTGCAAGTATATCATATCAAACAGAAACAGGTAGCGGCCACAAAATTTAGTCAAATTATTTATGTGAATTGTTCACATTAAAGGCCTGCTTGGATGGCTACTTTGATATATATGTGGAGACTTTGTGAATGGCGAAGAGAGTTTTATGAATGATATTGGTGAGGGTGCTCAAATGGTTAATGTGCAAGGGCTACTATCATTGCTTCTTGTTTTTGTGACCGCTGATATATGTTTATGCATGCAAGGGCACATCATGTCAGTTCATGCTTTTGAACTTAATACTGTGGCCAGTTTGCCACCAATTATCCAATCTTTCAAGCATTAATTACTACACTTGCTAAGTTGCTATTCATCGTTGGGAATCTACTATGTTCCTGATCAGCTTTTTGAGTAACAGACTTGCAGTCCTTGATTTCACTGTGGATGGTGTGGTGCGACAAAATGTTGCAGTGGTTTATGTACTTCTATATATAGCATGCATGTCTCAGGTGTACTATGTTGTTGCAATGGTTTATATACTTCTATATATAGCATAGCATTTACATATCTAGCATACAATGCAGCTGCTTTCATTCTTCTTCCAGTTTGGCGTCGCTCCTAGTTTGGTGTTGTAGGTTGCAAGTCCTTTCTAAGTTGCAAGTCCTTTCTAACTGCATATATTTGACTGTGCCTAGATGAAAGTTGCATATATTATCCATAAAAATCTATATGGATTTTGATGTCACAGTCCTCCTTAGTCCAATCCCAACAAATCCCCAACACCCCCGTGCCATCCGCGCGCGCCCGCCCCCCCCCAACCAACCCAAACCAACAATTTTTTTTCTTTTCTTTTTCTTTTTTTTTTGGTGTGTGTGTGTGTGTGTAAAAGCACATTTAGAATCAACTTTTGTAACTAGGACATGGTAGTCCCTATGAGTTATGACTAAGTTTATTGATCCTTTAAAGTTAAATGATGATTATCAGCTTGGTTTATGCTACTATTATAATCCTAAATAAGGTTAATGGAGAGATGGATCACTGAAGGAGTACGCATTGCTATAACAAAAAAAACAAGATTATATGTGTCATTTAGCGTAAACATAATAAGGGAGTGAGTTATTAATTGGACATCATGGACTTTTTTGTTCCATTTGCAAGATACCAATATCTAGGTGGTCCTTTTATTAAAAAAATAGTTCTGTTTGTATGAGGCTAAAAAAGATGGAATAATCTGTCACTATCCCAAATCTGTAACTTGCCAAGCATGTTGCATTACTTTGTCTCGCATAAGATAAATAAAAGGAGGTGAACCACTGAATACATCTGATAAATCTATTTTGTTCTAATTTTCTCCTTTTTTTTCTTCCTTACACTAAAAATATAACTTAAGTCAGTTTGGGTGTTCTCAGGGATATTCTTTTGCATGTATCACAGAAGTTCAACTGTGTTGTGTTGGTTATTCTCCCCTTTGCTCTTTTCTCAATTGGAGAATGGCTGTCGATGATCAATATTGAGTGATAATTCTCTTACTTCGTTTTGGATGATGTATGGTAAATTTATACTTTCTATTAGTGATTAAATAATTTGTCAAATTAAACACCGTCATCTGCGTCATCCATGTATAAAGGATGAACTCTACTTTGTCTCTTTTTTATTTTTTAATTGATTTGCTATAATCCTCTAGTGTTACATGTTTTGAAGAACACATTTTATTTCTCAGATGTAACAATTAGCTGTATCATATCTATGTTGCAGGTGCAATCTATCAAATTTGGATTGTTGGATATCGTTGGTGAAGACAATGTTGTTAATAAATCTATTGCCCCCACTTTGCCTCTTACTGCATGTTTTGAAGAATACATTTTATTCCTCAGATATAACAATTTGCTTTTTTGTGTCTATGACATAGGTTCAATCTATTCAACATGGATTATTGGATCGTGTTTCTGAAGACAATGTTGTCAATGATACCCCCACTCTGCTTCTTGCTGATATGTTGGACAATGACCCTTTGACTGAAAGTGAGGCAACATTAGTTGATGAATCAAGCACAGACAAAATTGAAAACAGTGAGTCAATGCTTTTAAATTATTCAAATTTTTCTATGTAATAGGTAGAGGCTGTTTCTTTTTATGATTGGGCTCTTCTTGAGGATAAAGTTGAATGATCCTGAGTAACTGAGGATGTCCTATGTTTTCACATCCTCTACTTTCTCTCTTTTTTCTTCTATCTATGGCAGTTTTCTTTGGTTCTTTATTAGGAAGGACATGAATTATCATTTGTTATATTAAACCTGCTATTCACATTTCTCCTCCTGAATTTATCAGCATTTTGTTTTCATTCATCTAGGACTTATTACTATATATTCTTTGTGATAAGTGCAATTGGCAGGAGTCACCGTTGATGATATCGTTAAACAGATATCTGCCTATTTTGGGCTTGGTCATCTTGTGCCTAGACAGGAAGTCCTGCCGCTGGAAAAACGATATGTATTTCGTGACTGCGAGATATGGTTAAAAACACAATTTTCCATTAAAGAATTCAAAGATCTTGGTTTTGGGAATTTCTTGGAGTTTCTAAATAAGCATGCTTCTCTGCTTCCTAATGAAATGCATTGTTTTTTAACTGAAAAATGCTGTGGCAATCCTTCTTTAGAGGTTTCCATGCTTCAACAACAGTTGGTAGTTTTACTATCTCAAGCTGCAAGAAACTTGGGAAGCAATGGTGTTCTAAACAAGCAGCTTATTTCTGTGCTTCTCAGGAAGCAGTTTCCATCCATCAGCTTTCAGATATTGGGAAGTGAACTTGAAAATATTTCTCCAGATCTTTTAAAAAACCAAAACAATTCTGGCATTTCCTGCTCTGTTTATTTTTCTGGAATGTTGTTGGGGAACTGCTGCAATGGAAACTCATTGCTGAACATTGAGAATATTTCCACAAATTCATTTGAGATGATTACCAACATGAGTCATTCAACAGGTTCCTTTTCTGCGAAAGATGCAATCAAATGCTTACTCAAAGCACCACTGCTTTCAGATCTACAGTCATGGTCACATTGGGATCTTATATTTGCACCTTCGCTTGGACCTCTTCTGGACTGGTTATTGAATGAAGGTTATTTTGGACAATTATCATGTATAGTAACATGTGATGGTCGAATACTTCGGATTGATAATTCGGCAACTTTTGATGAAGTTTTGGAGGCTTTTATTCAAGGGTCATCATTCAAAGTGGCGGTGAAGTTGTTGACGTTGTTTGCAGCATATGGAGGTGCAAAAAATGTTCCAGTAAGCCTTCTAAAATGCTATGCCAAGCGTGCGATAGAGGTCATAATTAAAAACACTATGGACCGTACTGAAACAGAAACTAATGAAGAGATTCCCATGCACAAAAACTCTTTGCAAGAGCAGGGCATGGTTGATTCAGCTGATAGGGGCACACTTTTGGTTGATTCTCTCTGTTCCACCTCTGACAATAAAAAGGGCAATAAATTACGCAAAAGTTTCTGTAGAACAAATGAAGCATATGCTGCTGCATCAAAGATCATCCTGAACTGCCTTGGTCATCTCCCTTCAGAATTCTGCAGTTTTGCTGCAGAGATACTGGTGTCAGGATTGCAAATTGTCACTCACGATGCTGCTGCAATCATTTTAAGTCAATGCAAGCGAACTGATGAACGTGTTATGCTTCATGACATTGGTTTGTCCCTCGGAATAGTGGAATGGATTGAAGATTACCATGAATTTAGTTCAGCTGTAGCCGCTGACTTGTTTACTTCTCCAGGGACTGCAAACAGTGCTTCTGAAACTTTGTGTATAGAACCGAGCAGAGAGCAAAAACTCTCACGACAAGTATCAGATTCAGTTTCTAGCAGTGATAAACCACCGGTCGACTTTAAGGCACATACTGAAATGTTGGATGGGCATGAACAAGCATTGGAAGAAGACAATACAATGATAGTTGGTACTGGAGAGTCCAGTAAAACAGTTTATAACAATCTCCATTCAGTTGGGTCCACTAATAAAGAAGTCCAGGATGCAAATTTTCTTGTTGAAACAATACGACGTGAGGAATTTGGTTTAGATCCAGATCTCCAACTTGCTGAGAATAGCTTGCTAAAGAAGCAGCATGCTCGTCTAGGTAGAGCACTCCATTGTCTTTCGCAAGAGTTGTACTCACAAGACTCACATTTTCTACTCGAGCTGGTAAGTGGCTCTCATGTAATATTTCATAAATCAATTAAGAATAAGCATCATTTTACCATTTTGGCTATCACACAAAGTATTGATATGTTTCAAATGTGATGCGCGATTTCATTGATGAGACCCATACTTAATCGATGTTTTGATAATTTTTTTACATTATGTTATGGGCAATATGAAAATCAAGCATTGATAGATAAAACAAGCATAATAAGCCCTTGACATTTGGCAGTTCTGATACCTCTGAATGCTGAAGAATATATATGAGAAAGTTGTTTACTCACCACCAGACAATAAAAGCTTAAGCTGATAGGAAGGTCAACGCTTAGTCACCGGAAGTGGGTTAGGTGTGGGTATAAAGAAGTGGGTCTCTTAAGAAAATTTTCTTTAAGAAGAACATACTTAGAAAGCTGGTGCAGTTTCTGCTATTAAGAGTCCTCAATGATACACACACACACAAACACATATATATATCAAGCCTTAACACCTTCATGGATGACGAGGCATAAATAAATCAAGAACGACTCGAGATAATGAGTCAAGAATAAGTCAAGGGAAAAAAGACACAAAATAATTATCACACCCTCAACCTGAAATCATGAGCGAGCGACATGGCATTCGCTGCATATTCATAGGATATTACCCTACAAGCATGCAGCAACCAACATGCGATTAGATTATTATAAATTTAATAACATAGTAAATTCAGCACAACAATGGAATAAAATTAGAGCAACTAATTTGCAAATTTAAAAATTAGCATGCCCAAACTAAATTTCAACTTTAATAATTAACAAGAAAATCCTAACTGCAGCAACTTTCTAAATACTGAATGTAATCAAAGAAAGAAAACCTATAAAATAGTTCCAAACAATTATATTAAAAAAATGAAGACTACTTATAGGCTATGCTGAGAATTTTGTTCTTGCATATAGTCACACTCACGTAATGGTGCCTTATTATCTATTAATTCTTTGGGTTTGTCAAGAAGGAAGAGATCAAATAATGAGCTTGACAACATAGTAAGTTGTGAATACCTTAACTAGTTTTCTGAATAGTAAATTAATGAATTTTCTTCTGTGATATTAGATATGATATTATACAAATTACAAAATCATTATATTTAACAAGAAAAAGTTTATAAAGAACATATGCAAGGATGCTAAAGCATTCATAGTCATAAAAACAATTTAAAAGGTCATATTTCAACTCAACAATCTATGAGAGTATGACTATATTTATATTTTATAAAGAACCGCATTTATACGTTGGAGAGTGGGCCAGAATACTATATCTATATCCTACGGAGTGGGCTAGAATATTGTATTTGTACCTTGCAGAATAGGTTAGAATAATATAAGTTCCAGAATAGACAATGTGCCCAATGTATAACCCTATTGGTGGCATCCAAAATGTAGTTAGCTTGAGAGTCCAATTAGAAAACTTGTCAATGGTATTCATAAATCATTTAGATATCAAATTGTAAGTCCAAGTATTCATATTTATCAGAAGATTTCTAAACAAAATGTGCATAGCATTTTATAGTAAAAGAAATGCTACCTTAATTTACAAATTCACTTTCCATATAAAACATGATTTTAACCCAATTACATAATATTAAATTTTTTATATTAGTCAATTAATATTTTATTTGACATTAAATATTTATTTAAAGGTGAATAAAAAGAATGCTCTAGATTTACGTCATCAGCACAAGCAGTAAACAAGTCCAACTAATTTGAAAAATCTCTCCAGAACCAAATATATCAGCAATTGTATTTTTACACAAAATATGTCTATACTGAATTTTTAAATTCTAAAATCATCAATGTTTTTGGTTAAATTCTAAATTTATTTTCAATGATTTAGACAGATTTCAAGGCCATAGAAGGTCATCCATATATAGCCCTTCCAAACAAGCCTAACAATTTCCTAATGCCAACTAGCTCTCTCGGTTAGCCTAGAATTACCTGAAAATCATCACAAGGATATTACTGCAATTCATACAACTAATTTATTCATGAATTTCAGATCATGAAATTATATTCAATATTAACAACATTAGATTTCAGAGTTTCACAATATAATTTGAGGAGCATCACAAGGCTATCGAGTTCCTAAATATTTGAAACAATAATTTTAGCCAACCAACAGGTGCTTTCTACAAGTTATCATAGGCCTCGAGCCTAGATGTCAATTTCAATGCACTCAATATGCTATGCCAACCCACACAAATCTTGTCCTGTTAGGATCTCTTAGATGCGAGGATTCCAAAGGCACGAATGCACATCATTGGAACCTAGAAGCTTGCTGAGGAAATCGGCATTGACAAAGCTTATGACCTAGGTTTTTCTACCCATGATGCAGCTGCTAAACCAAACATGTTAAAAATTTGAGAGCTAGGCTTACCTCAGTGACGATATCCTATTGAAGATGGGTCTCGCAACTTGCCTTCCTCTCCCAATCTCATGGCTCCTCTCTTTGCCACAAACAAAATACTTAAGCTTAGGTCTAGGGAAAACAAGACAGAGGAAGTAGAGAGCTACATGAGAGAGAGAAAGGAAGGAGGGCATGAGATAGACATAAAAAGAAAGGGAGAGAGATAAGAAAAGCATCCATTGGATTCTCACGTGATAGAACAGTGACGAGGGGCATTGGTGCCGGTTTCTCACAGAAAGAAAGAGAGTGATTAGAGCCGGGCATGGGATTTTAAAGGGCAGCAGCCCTCGCCTATATCAAGTAGAACTCGATTGGGCTTTCAGCTCCAATAAAATAGGACTCAGTTTACCTATTTCAATATATGGGTTCTCTAGTTAATTAATTTATTTTTTTTAATACTTGGTATTACAATAATAAACAGGTAAATAAAATAAAAATTGGTGTGATTAGGAATTTGGAACCCATAACATGGCTTTTCTACCATGTTAATTTACCAGTAAACGTCAAAAGTTTAAAATGTTAGGGACAGGGACAATAATGTATATTAGGTCTTAAAAAGTGATGGTATGTTATTTCCCTTTTACATATTTTAATTAAAGAATATGATTATTATCTTGGCACAATCATGTTAAAGAGTACTTCTAATGCCTTGCTAGTTTTGTCTTATTTTACAAAACATCTATTGGTTGATCAATATCTCACTATTGGTATAATTCTATACTGTTATCCATGATGCTTTTGTTGGACTAGTTTGCTTGATAATTAATGGAAACTTATGAACTAAACTTTGGATGATTTTGCGGAACTGTATGATGTATAATGCGGGTGAATAATGGTAAGATTGCTCCATTATGACTTGAGTATCACCGGTTCAAAATATAGAAATGGCCTTTCCGCATGCAGAAAAAGGTCATATACATCTGACCCTCCCAAGATCCTGTAGTGGTGGGAGCCACATGCACTAGGACACCTTTTATAATGCTGGTGAAGTTCCAAATACATGCAATTGGGATAGACCATGCCCATTTGTGAAGTATTGAAGACTACCAGCCATCGATGCTTATTTAGTAGTCTGAAGGCATATAGTTTTTTGGGCCTTCGTGAGGAAGTTTAAGATTTGCTTGATTCATGGTATATTATGAAGTGTTGAGTAGTTGATTGAAAATGTTAAATAAGAAGCAGTTGTAACATGCTATACACATGCAAGAAAACAAAATTTTGGTGAACTGAATAGCTCCATGGTTTTGAAAATATAGAAAATATGAGCTTGGATAAAAAAGAAGTTAGTTTTGTGTAATATTCTTTAACTGTAACAGGATACTAAGCCTTCCTGCAAGAGTGGAAGACAATGGCTTGCAAATTGGTTTTCCAAGCTAGGAGGAAATCTCTAAGAAAGACAAACCAGGAGTACAACTTGGGTTGGGCTTTGATCTAAACCAGAACAGCCAAAGCTACCACCTAGGTTAAGTTGTGTTAAGGTTCTCTCAACCTAGCTTTGGACTGTGCTCAAAAATCCAAACCTGACCCCAAGTGACTCCAAGTTGATCCCAGATCCAACTCAAGCCAAATGCAATACTTACCCAAGCCAAACTAAAATGAATCTTGTGCAATTTGACCTAACCTGGTCAATCAATAAACAAATCCATAATATGTTACATGTAAAATGCTTATGTATTTCAAGCAAGGTTCTCAGTTCCAATATCAGTGGTTTCGGTTGGCCGGTGGCACGGTCCAGTATGGTTCCTTACTGGATCGGACCAGGGCAAACCGACAAAGGAAGGGACGTTCCGAGAAAGAGGAAAAGAGAGAAAGAGAGGAAAAGAGAGGAAGAGAAAGAGTGAGGGGGGGTCTGTCGGAGAGACTGTCGTGGTCGTCGAGTGGCGTAAACATCGCCTGCGGCTCTACGGTGTGAAACATGGACAATCGTCCCTGTTTCACAAGCTTTTTTAAAAAAGTCCGATAATAGTGAAGCCAGCAATGTGTTTGCCGGCTTCACTGTTTCTGCCAGCTTCACTGTTTCTGGTCTTTTTAAAAAAAATTGAAATAGTGAAGCCGGCAAATCAATTGCCAACTTCATAGTTTTTTATTTTTTTATAAAAAAAATCGTAAAAAGTGAAGCCAGTAAACGAAGTGCCAGCTTCATTGTTCTTCTTCTCCTTTAAAAAAGGGCCGATGTCCACCACTTTCGCGACTCCGCCCGCGTCGCTCCCATCGCCCGATGGCCACGACGGCTATCCAGAGACCTCCGGTGGCTTCTCCGCCATCTCGTCCTCCCATCTCCGGTGGTCTCCCCCCCTCTCTCTTTCTCACTTGTTGTGGCAGCCCCATCGGGCGAACCGAGCCGCGGCAGCTTTCACCATCCTCCGACGGCCGCATAGGGCCACCATCGGCTTCTGACGGCCTCTCCCTCTCCTCTCTCTCTGCCTCTATTTTCCTCTCTTTCTTCTTTGGCACCAGTGTATGCCATTTTCTCTGTCGGAACCATCCCGATTCTCCACTAGTCCGGTTCGGCACTCCTCAAACCGTCCGATTTGGGACGGTTCCAAGAACCATGGTTTCAAGTGTCTAGTCTCTTTGACCTATGGAATTGTGTATGTGTCATTGCTTATCATTCAAAATTCATCCATCAATTTCAGTGAATAGTCGAGATCTCTACATCTTTTCCTCTTATCCTAAATTTCAAACAAACCTAACCCAACCCCAACGTTGACCTAAAGAAATGTCCTAAATCTCTCCCCTATCTTTAAATCTGTTGGGTGGATGTCTGGCCAGGACACCACCTCCCAAGATCTTTTCAGTACCACGCGATGCAGCAGGAAGAAAGAAAAAACAAAACAAAAGAAAAACAAACAAAATACGTGGATCAGCCACAAAAGGGCTCGCCTCCACGGGGCATGCAAACTTCACTATGAAAAAGAAAATTTTACAAGAGGAGACCTCACCCTCAACCCTTGTACACCCAATTCTCTCTCACCTGAAGTTCCCCTCACAAAAGCTCTCTCTCTCTTGGAGACCCCCCTGAACCCCTGAAGAGCTTGGCGGCCGCTGTCCAGGAGCCTCCTGCTCCTCTCTCAGCACTCTCGCCTCTCTCTCTCTTCTCGGGTTCGTACGGGCTTCGTACGGCGCAAATCCGAACCACTCTCCCCTCTCTGTTACCGATCAGCCCTATTTAAAGGGTTAAACATGATTTAAAACCTAATTAGAGAAGGATTAGGAGTCCTAAACAAAGCCAGATAACCCCGGGATCGTCGGATCAAGACCGGGAGCCACCCACGCCCTCCGATCGCGCTCCGATCCACGGAATAGTGCCGTGGACCGCGAGAAACGTGTGGGAAACGCCCACGCGGTCCACAGGCCCAGCCGTGGACCGCCCGGTCCACGGTGGACCAGGGCAAAGGGCCAGCAGGCCGCGCCTGGGCCGGCCCGCTCCCGCGCGCGGGCCTGCGTGCGCCTGGGCCACGCGCCCGCCTGGGCTGCACGCCCGCCTGGGCCGCCCGCGGGCCTGGGTCGCGCGTCCCGCGCGGGCCTGGGTTGCACGTCCCGCGCGCCGCCTGCGGCCGCACAGCTGCCGCCCGCCGCCGGTCGCCGGCGGTCCTCCGCCTCCTCGATTCTCGTGCCAACTTCAAAAGCTCGTATCTCCTCCATCCGAGCTCCGTTTCGGGTGATCTTGGTCTCGTTGGACTCCGTTTTTCACCGTGAACCTCGCTGTGGGCTCAATGTGGGCTGAATTTCGAGGCGTCAAATCCTAACAATCTTCACCTCGACTCGATATTCGGCCTCCTCCAAATTCCGAGAGCTTCTGGATCTCCTCGCCCCCATGCCCTGGGGCAATCGCCTGGTGATCATGGATGGGCAAACATGGGAGTCGAGCCAGGCTGCTCGATCCCATCTCCGTCGTATGCTGTGCTCCTCCTGATCTGAGACCTGCTCGGGGCATTGTCCTGCGGCAATAAGAATCTCACCTTGCGACGTTGCCTCTCGTCCTCCCGAGTCTCCTGTCTCGTGCCCGATCCGCCTCCTGGAGCTCCATCTCGCTCTGGGCTCCACCTGGCTCCCGAAGCTCCACCTCGCACTGTGCTCCCTGCCAGGTAATAATGTCCTCTGCTCCCCTTCTTCCCCTCCAGCACAATCCTATCACCGCGTAGCACCCTCAGGATTCCTTCACCAGCTACCGTCCTGTAGCCTCTCGAATCCAGTCTGCTAAGTGAGATAAGATTCCGCCTGAAATCGGATATGTATCGGACCTCCCCCAATCTCCTCACTGCACCGTCATGTATCCTCCAGCTGACCGTCCCAATGCCTCTGATCGCACAGCTCGATCCATCCGGCAGATATACAGTGCTCTCACTGTTCTCCAGAGAGTCAAACTGCTCCTCCCTGCAACACACATGATAGGGGCATGCAGAATCTAATATCCACTGCTGGGAAGAAGTAGATACCTTGTCAGATATCTCCAGGACATCTCCATCTAAATCGCTGCCGGCCGTCGCTACAGCAGCCACCGTCCGATTTTTAAGTTGAGGGCAATCTCTGGTTAGATGCCCTAACTCCTCACACCGGTAACACCTGGTTTTGCTCAAGTCCCTCCTAGACTTGGACCGCCCTCGTTGCGATCTCCTGTCGCTCCGTCTACCGCCTCTTGCTCCTCCAGAAGCCACCAAAGCTGAGCTACCGCCACCTGAGCTCGAAGTTGGGTTCTCCCTCCTGAGAATCTCATTCTGGAGTATCGCCCGGTGACCTCGTCCATCTTGATAGTGCTCTTCCCCACTAGAAGAGCAGTCACTAAGGACTCGTACGAAGGGAGAAGCGACACCAGCAAAACCAGCGCCCTGGTCTTCTCCTCAACGTTCTCACCAACGCTGAGAAGGTCGGTGAGGATCTTCTGGAAGTGGCTGAGATGCTCCTGCACGCTCTGTCCCTCAGTCATCCACAGTTGGTAAAACTGCCTCCAGAGGAAAAGTGTGTTGGTGAGAGACTTCGCCATGTACAACTCCTCGAGCTTCGACCACAGCACCGTCGGAGAAGTCTCGCTCAGCACATGGATCACCACCTCATCCGTCAGGTACATGCGGATGGTACTCACCCCCTGCATCTGTAGCCGTTTCCAATCCTGCACCTTCATGGTGGTCGGCTTCTCATCGCACAAGAGAGCATCGATCAACCCCTGTTGGATAAGCACGTCCTTCACCCTTGCCTGCCACAAGGAGAAATTGCTCTTACCATCGAACTTGTTGATCTCCATCTTGATTGTTCATGTTTTCTCCATCTTCAGTCTTGCTCACCACCACTGCAATCTGCGTCCTTGTACCGCCTTGCTTTGATACCACTTGTTGGGTAGATGTCTGGCCAGGACATCACCTCCCAAGATCTTTTCAGTACCACGCGATGCAGCAGGAAGAAAGAAGAAACAAAACAAAAGAAAAACAATCAAAATATGTGGATCAGCCACAAAAGGGCTCGCCTCCACGGGGCATGCAAACTTCACTATGAAAAAGAAAATTTTACAAGAGGAGACCTTACCCTCAACCCTTGTACACCCAATTCTCTCTCACCTGAAGTTCCCCTCACAAAAGCTCTCTCTCTTGGAGACCCCTTTGAACCCCTGAAGAGCCTGGCGACCGCTGTCCAGGAGCCTCCTGCTCCTCTCTCAGCACTCTCGCCTCTCTCTCTTTTCGGGTTCGTACGGGCTTCGTACGGCGCAAATCCGAACCACTCTCCCCTCTCTGTTACCGATCAGCCCTATTTAAAGGGTTAAACAGGATTTAAAACCTAATTAGAGAAGGATTAGGAGTCCTAAACAAAGCCAGATAACCCCTGGACCGTCGGATCAAGATCGGGAGCCATCCACGCCCTCCGATCGCGCTCCGGTCCACGGAATAGTGCCGTGGACCGGAAGAAACACGTGGGAAACGCCCACGCGGTCCACAGGCCCAGCCGTGGACCGGGGCAAAGGGCCAGCAGACCGCGCCTGGGCCAGCCCGCTCCCGCGCGCGGGTTTGCGCGCTCCTGGGCCGCGCGCCGCCGCCTGCAGCCGCGCCGCTGCCGCTGATCGCCGGCGGTCCTCCGCCGCCTCGATTCTTGTGCCGATTTCAAAAGCTCGTATCTCCTCCATCCGAGCTCCATTTCGGGTGATCTTGGTCTCGTTGGACTCCGTTTTTTACCGCGAATCTCGCTGTGGGCTCAATGTGGGCTGAATCTCGAGGCATCAAATCCTAGCAAAATCCTTATTCAACCTGACTGAAAACCTGACATCAACTTGATCGGATCTGAACTTAGCTTGATATGGGGTTGGATAATTCCCTACTGAGGCTCGGTTTGATTAAGTTCGAACTGAGAACTTTAGAGGGCTAAGGCTAGCTGTTCACCTGGCCCAACCTGCCTGTGTTGCAACCCTACATCTAATTCACAGGATCACTAACCCAGTCAATACTATTGTAGGCTTTTGAAGTGTCAAGGCAACTGGAGAAGGGAAAGAAGACTGACTAATTGTCCAAGGTATTGGAGAATGTGTAAGATGGCGATGTAGTGAATAGTGCAAGGAATAACACAATAATTGCCTTATTACATGTGTTGCATGCTTCATACTGAACTAAGAGATACTCATATACACAGGGCCACTTACAAGTTGACATTATCATATTGGATCCAAAAGAAGGTCTCCTTCATCAGATGAATTTTCTGTTTAGGTTCCACTGTAGGGAGTATCAGTTAAGCACAGCTGATGAGATTTTAAGAGTAGTTTCTCTAAAATAACAACTTAACAAGTATGCTTGGGATAAGATGATGACCCCTCGGTTCCAAAAATAACAACCAACGTATTCTAGTTTTAGAAATTTAATTTAGGGTTTACATTCTATTCTTTTACTATTTTTTTCCAGCCTTACAGGTTTTTTTGGCAAGTCTTTGAAGATTTATAAATTTATGCATGAGTCTTATAAAATTTTAGCTTTTAGGGGCTTATTTGTGAGTTCTTAGATGTTTACTTGTCCAACACTTGAGATTGATGGGGCAGGAATGGTTTCTGCAAGTCAACTGGTCCAAAATTTAAGTTGTAAAGTCCACAACTAATCATATGAAAAAAATGGGGAAAGAAAATGCACATGGCCTCTTTCAGGCAACAACGGAACAAAATTTCTTTAAGGTGCATGAAAGGAACAAACTTGGAAAACAGGAGGAAAGTCCGGGAAATGAGAGTAAGAAAGAGGAAATAGAGAGAGCATGAGGGAGGCAAAAGACTACTAAAGCTTCTGCAACAGACTGTGTAGAATCCATAATGCATTTTGATCGAAGTAGCTGCCTTTCTATATGTATGCGTGCATTTTTCAATTAGGTGGTGCTTAACAATAGCTCAAGATTTTTGTTTCCCCACGTATGTGGTCAAAGAAATTTGTGATTGACTACAATGCCTGAGGCCCTGAACATTTAGGAATTTTTCTTCTTCATTTTGGTAGGAATACAAACTGTGTCAAAGCTTTAGGAATGAGAGAAAGGGTTCAAGCAACAGCCTTTATTGGTCGTACCTTATCATATCAGTAAGGTACCACTGTGCCCCTCTGGTACTGTGTCATACTGACATATGCTCCTTTCATTCTGCTGGCACCAATTGGCATACCATGTGTCAATTATGGTATTTACCATACAGAAAGGGACTGGAACAGTGACCAATACTGATACTTCAACCCACTAGTGGGAGAATCCATCATATTGGAGGCATAAGAAAAAAAAATACAGTATGATGTGAAACACATTCTTTACCAGTGGATTTTCATATCTTGATATGCAGGGATTTTGGTTTTCACTACTGTGAAGTTAAAGAAAACAAAAAGGCGAGCTTATAGTGGGCACACGTATGATAGAATAACCGACCACCACCAACCGACACCCCCATCCCCCACCAAACTTTTCTTTTTCTCTTAGCTTTGAAGACTGGATCATTTTGTTGTTATCCAGCATTTCTCGTCAGTCATAATTATCTATGAAGTATTCCTTATGACATACTTGGTGCATGACATGTTCTAGTAGTATTATGGATATCCAAGAATTTTATGCTTAACCTGTTTGCTTTTATGCTCCTTTTTTTTTTTGAAGGTTTATGTTTCCTCTATTGTTGACTCAAATTTAGGTTAATTTTCCAACATATCCAGGTTCAGAATGCTGATGATAACAGTTACCCAGATAATGTACAACCTACACTGGTTTTCATTCTTAAGTCTACTGAAATCATTGTTCTGAACAATGAAAAAGGGTTTTCTGAACAGAATATTAGGGCACTGTGTGATGTTGGAAATTCAACAAAGAAGGGATCAAGTGCTGGATACATAGGGCAGAAAGGCATTGGCTTCAAATCAGTATTTCGGGTATGCCTACATGAGATTGATCTATGGGCTTTTAATAGATCAGTTAAATACATGTTTAGCTCCAGTTTTCAGTAGTATGTTATGTTAGTTCTTTTTTTTTATTTTTTTTATTTATTATTTTTTTAATAGCCTTTGAATACATGCTTGGAAAAGTAAAGTAAGTTTCCCTCCTCTCACATAATATGCTTGGATATTAAGTCCATAGAGGTGACTCGTAAATAACATACCAATTTTGATTTTACAAACATTTCGGTTTGTCAAGTAAGTACTTGTATCAAATCACCCTTTTTTATTAATGTAGATGCTTACTTTTCATGGCTCTCTCATATTTTTATAATTTTTATCTATTTACTTTGTTCTGTATGTGTTTGTCAGAAAAGTTTGAAATTTCTTCACTCCTTAATTTTTCTATTCTTCTAGTAAGATGTACATCAGGAGAGTAGACATGCAAGGATTTTAAATTCTCTCTTCATTTATTTTGTGAGTTTGAACTGAAGTGTAACTATTTTCAACCATGTTTTCAGTGGATTAGGACCCTATTTTTTGTTAGGTTAGATAGCTTTTCTCTACTTCTGCATTCTATTTCAATCATTTCCACCCTTCAAAGTTGATAGAGTTGTTGATGTTTTGATCCTTGGTCATATTGAATTTTAAGGTAAGAAAGAACTTTATCTGATGAAACCTAATGGTGGAAAATGGAGTGGTCCAGATGACATCATAATTAAGCATGAAAAATATTGTAAGTATTTCAGCCAAATGGCCTTTGAGTTGACATTTTTTTTTATGCATCCTTTGTTTTAAATTTTGTACCTCGTGTAATTTTTGGTAATGCTGGTATTCAACAATATGTATCATTTGTTTCATGAACCTTTGTAGTTTTGCACTTTGTAGGGTTAAAGTTCATGTTGGTGCCTCTTAAGGTCTCTATTGTGTGGGTTACAACCTAGGTTTTTTAATGATGATATCTGGCACTCAAATATGCCCTGTTCATCCTTTTCTGGTGCATCTTGATATATTTGCTGGAAATAAATACTTATATAAAACCAAGGTTCAACAAATTGGTGCATACCGCTATGAACTAGGTGTGCCATGTAGTGCTAGTATCAAAAGCCGATACTCAATGGGGGGCATACCAAGTATTGGTATGCAAAACCAACCCCTTATTGTTACTGGACCAACATGGTGCCAGTATGGAATTGAAATCAGTATTGCAAGCCCTGCATAAAACTAAGCTTTCTTATCCACCATGGTTTATCCTAGCAACCTTGTGAAATTCTAGGGGAGTGATGAGCATTCGTATGGGTGATGGAGAATGTTGCTTCAGTAGAAATGGGAAGTGAAAGATTAGGTGTATTTTTGCAGAAGACTAAGAACATTATTTTCTGTAAAATCATATTATCTAGCACTATAAAAAGTGCTATGGTGAAAGTCAATTTTTCGAGGACTTGTTGGCCTTTACAATGAAGACATGTATTGAGAATTTCATCTCCAAATAATAATTAGCCAATCTTAAGATACAAAAATGTTCTATGTTTTAAGAACTGCTGGTATATTGAGGATGTGTTTGCAGTTGCTTCTGCTTTATCAGGAGAAACCAGAAGCTATGTTTCCTAGCTTCTTTTAAAAGCACTTTTCTGACTTCTCTTCTTGTAGAAGCACATTTTAGACAATGATACCAAACACCTTTTTTTTCAATAAGTTCTTTTCTGCCTTAAAAGTCACAAAGTGCTTTTTAAGCAATACCAAACGTGCCACATAAAATCCAAAAGCAATGAAAAAAATATCTTCAATAAAGGCGTATCATATGGTAAACGTATAGTATCATTTCTCTCGATAGGATTTATGCTTAAATTTATTGGTATGCTTGTAGTTTTACATATGTACTGACATGCACAAGCTGTTTGTTAAAATACTCATAATTTAATTTTGCCACAAAGTCGTAACAATGTATGTCATTCGTTTGCAGTACCATCATGGCATCACTTTCTTTTCCAAGGCCATGAATTTCATCCTTATTTTCTGTAAAGTAGTTGCTGATATTTTTCTTATTTTCTGCAAAACTGAATTGACTGTTGTTCAGGTCACAGATGCACCAGAAATACATTCCAATGGTTTTCATGTGAAATTTGATATAAGTGAGGGTGAAATTGGTTTTGTTTGCCCAACTATAATCCCTCCTTATGATATCAACCACATAGAGAGGCAACTACTATGTGATGATCAAACTGATACTACCTCCTGGAATACTTGTATTGTGCTTCCCTTCAATTCAAAGCTAAAACAAGGGATGGGTATCAATTCTGTAATTTCCATGTTTTCAGAACTTCATCCTTCACTGTTACTGTTTCTTCATCGCATTCAATGTATAAAATTTAAAAACATGCTTGATGATAAGCTTGTTGTCCTGAGAAGAGAGACTCTGGGAGATGGTATGGTTATGGTTTCCCATGGCAAAGAGAAAATGAGTTGGCTGGTGGTCAGCTGCAACTTGCAAGCACATATCATTCGTCATAATGTAAAAACTACTAAGATTGCGATAGCCTTTACACTTCAGAAGTCAGATAATGGAGACTACAAACTACATCTGGATCAACAACCTGTTTTTGCATTTCTTCCTCTGAGAAAATACGGGTTGAAATTTATTCTACAAGGTGACTTTGTTTTGCCTTCTTCTAGAGAAGAAGTTGATGGAGATAGTGCTTGGAACCAGTGGTTGCTGTCAGAGTTCCCTGACTTGTTCATTAAAGCAGAAAAATCCTTCTATGAGCTTCCTTGTTTTCAAGAGAGTCCAGGAAAAGCTGTTACAGTCTATATGAGTTTCGTTCCTCTTGTTGGTGAAGTTCATGGCTTTTTTTCTCGTCTTCCACGCATGATAATATCTAAATTACGCATGTCAAATTGTTTGCTTTTGGATGGCCCCACTTTGGAATGGGTTCACCCACACATGGTGCTTAGAGGTTGGGATGACCAGGTGCACACTTTGTTACCAGAGGGTTTGCTTCAGCAGCATCTTGGGCTTGGTTATTTGAATAAGGATATTATATTGTCTGATTCATTAGCAAGGGCACTGGGTATTCAAGAATATGGCCCTGAACTTTTAATTCAAATCCTATCATCTATATGCCATGAACAGGATGGCATTAGGTCAATGGGCCTTGATTGGCTTGCTTTGTGGCTCAATGCTCTTTACACTACCTTATCCATCGATTCTTCTGGACATCAAAGCTTTGCAAGTGTTGGGAGAGAATCACATCTTTTAAATAGACTTAGAGAAATTCCATTTATTCCACTTTCAGATGGTTCATTTGGTTCAATGTCTGAAGGGCCAATTTGGTTGCCCTCGGATGATCTCACTTCAAGGTTTGGAGGTGAAAATATTCTTCAGCATTTTCCTGGGCTCTCTGCCAACCTTCGGGTTGTAACTCCCTTCATCTTCTCCACAGTTGCTGCAAAAGCCTGCAACACAGAGGGAACAGGAGTGGATAACCTTATAAGTATTCTACATAAAATTGGTCTCCAGCTGCTGTCCGCACATGATATTATCAAACAGCATATTATGCCATCTATTTCTGATGGGATAGTCGGAAGAGAAGACATGAATATAATGATTGAGTACCTATCATTTGTAATGGTCCACTTTCAGTCAGTTTGCTCTGCTTGCCATATTGAAAAGGCAGACATAATATCCTTCTTACAGACAAAACCTATCATACTGACCAACCATGGCTATAAATGCCCCAATGAGGAACCAATCCACTTCAGCAAAGAGTTTGGCAATTCTATTGATATAAAGAAATTGATTGATGATACAGACATTAAATGGAATGAAATAGATGCCATCTATTTGAAGCTCCCAGGTTTTCAGTTGTTATCATATGGGATGATGAAGTGGAGGGAGTTCTTCCAAGAATTAGGTGTTAATGATTTTGTGCAAGTAGTGCCTGTTCGGAAGAAAGCAGAAGATGTTTTTTCTGCCAATTTAAGGAGCATGTTGCCATGTGGGAACCATGCTGCAATTGAATTATTTGTCAAGGATTGGGAATCAGTGGAGTTGGTCCAGTTATTATCGGCACTTTCATCCAAAAAGCATCTGGAAAAGTGTAAATATCTTCTGGAAGTTTTAGACAAAATGTGGGATGATTGTTTTAGTGCAAAAGCAAAAGGCTACACTCTTTCTCAGTCAAAAGAAGATACTAAAACCTTCAAATCTTCATTCATGGGAAGCATTTTAAGCTTTAAATGGGTGGCTTCAAGCATGGACGAAGAAGTTCATTACCCTAGTGATCTTTTCTATGATTGTGAAGCAATACAGTCTATCCTGGGAACACTTGCTCCATATGCCATTCCAAAGGTTAGTTTATTTCATTGGAGTTGTTCTGACTTATTTGTTTTTGTGGGTTGGAGGGGTGGGGGCCATGGGTGGGGTGGGTGGGTGGGTGGGCGTCGTTTGTTTTGTTCATCCTTGATTAAGAAGGTTAAGGAAGTTCAAGTGATGGCAGGAGAGCTTTTCGTCATACTGGTTATATTGACATTTTATTTGGCCTTTTTCCCCCTCTGATGCAGTTGACTAGCGGGAAATTTTTGGAGGATATTGGATTTAAGATTCAAGTCACTCTTGATGATGCATTGAGAGTGATGCAGAGCTGGAGAAAGTTTGAGAATGCTCATGTCAGGTTTGATAGTGATCATTTTTTCTTTTGCATATCCTTCAGTTTGAGATTCCTGTGAAATTTTCTTTTCTACATCAGGTTATTGTCTATTGAGATCCATAAATATCCTTTCTTTTTTCTTTTTTATATTTCTTGGTGTACCATTAGAGCTTTCAAAGCTTGATTCCTTGCATTATCTTTGCACAATCTTTCTCGGCATTCATTTTCTCTTGTTATTTATTAAATTTCCAAAGGTTCCTCTTCATTTATAGAATCAAGCACACATAAATTTATTGTTCATTACTTCATCTGTTAAATTTCTATGGTATAAGGTCATAATAATCTGCAGCTTGTGTAAAGACATAGATCTCTGAAGTAACTTGCTGTTTTTGACCTGTTTTTGCAGATCAATGGGAGTAAGTTACTGTCACAAATGAGTAAAAATTCAATTCTGTTGTATCTATATATGTTTTACCAATGGTGATGCTCTTTATGCAACAAAATCAAGCTTTCAAGGTTGCCTCTGTGCAAAGCATCAAGCATTTACTGGTTTTCTTCGGCGATGAAAGATGATTAAATGCTTCAATGAATATGCTGACTTTAAGAACCTTGTTTATATTTTTGATAAATAAGAGATGAGAATGATGTTGTTGATCAGATAAATTCTTTCAAGAGCTATTTCTGTCACTGTTGATTAGACCTGAATTAAAAATAAATCAGAACACATCAATATTATTGAGTACTTTAACTGACATTGTTTGTGATGATTTTATTTTGGTTCTTCCATAACATTATGATCATGTGCATCAACTTTTGTACATGTAGAAAATATCGGCATTAAAGATTACTTAATGGCATTAGTAACCTTGTACACACTGTAATATAATGCTTACGGTTTACTCATGTTGTTTTTTATTATTCTTGGCACTTTAACATTTGTTGAAGTTTTATATTATGATGCGATCATATTATGCCATCAAAACCATGTCAGTAAAGCCAGTGTTTGATTTCATTTCCAGCATTTCTTCAATGTCCAAATTCTACACATTCATTCGGGATGAAATGGCTGAATCAAGTGAGAAAACAGCAGAGGTCAGATCGGGACTTTATATATTTATCCCATTTATTGGTGCATCTAGATGTATGGATGTTGTACCAGGTACTTTCATGTCCCCAAACGAAGTCTTTTGGCATGATCCAACTGGTTGCATGGATCTGTTGAGGGAGACCATACTTCAGCATGTCACAACAAGTGAAAATAGAAGTCTTCCCTGCACGATACTGTCTAGTCTTTATCCAGGCCTTCATGATTTTTTTGTGACTGATTGTGGTGTGCTTGAGACTCCTCCTCCTAATAGATATCTTCAGATATTGCTTCAGCTGTCATATGTCACTTCCCCTAAAGAGGCTTCTCATGAAGTAGGTATCCTCTTTTGAGGAAATTTATGGTGCTAGTTATAATGACTGTAGTTTATATGTTGTTATATTTTTTTTATTTCTATATAGGTGAAAAACTCTGCATCTTCTTCTCTTACCTTCTTCAGGTTTTTCAAGTTTTTTTGAAGTGGGCTGATGATCTCAGACCTGAATCGATGAAGTCTGAAGACTTGCTGGACCTGAAAGAAAGTCTTATCAAACCAGAAAACACAGTGCTTCCAACCATCCAGGATAAATGGGTTTCCCTCCACCCACAGTTTGGGCTTATATGTTGGGCTGATGATAAGGAATTGATGGAACAATTTATGCATTTCAATGATGTTTCCTTTCTACAATTTGGTGAACTCAATGAAATTGAAAAGAAGGCTCTTACTGGAAAGGTTGCTGGGTTTCTGAGAGATATAGGTATTCCTGCTCTGTCAGAGGTATGTTTCCTTGTATTTGGAATCCCAAGATTTTCAGAAACTTCAGTTTGGAATGCATAAAATTCTAATTGTTTTTTCAATATGCTGGTCGTGTTCAGGTTGTAACTCGGGAACCTATATATTATGGAATGGTAGATGCAACTGAAAAGGCTTCTTTGGTTAACTGGGTTCTTCCTTATGCACAGCGTTATATTAGCAAGCTTCATCATGATATATACATTCACCTAAAGCAGTCTGGATTTGAAAAACTTAGCCAGCTACAAATTGTTGTAGTTGAGGAACTATTCTATAGAAATACTCTGAAGGGGCATGATAGTGGCAGCAAAAGACGATTGGAGTGCAGCTGTATTCTGCAGGTTTATCGTTTTCACAGTTTCTCTCATATATACATTGATACAATCATATATAATACATAAACACATACGTAATATGTACACACACACAGATTCATACATACATACAGAGTGTTTGAAGTTGGAACACATGCATGCGCGTACCATCCTTGATTTGGGTATGCATTTGTTTTATTTAAGCATTTAATGCAAGATTCGCCGTCTTGGTACCGGACCCCATACTGGTGAAATCTTATTATAGTATGGGTATGCGGTATGGCTGTGTCGATAGGGGATGATTCGGCGTACCGGTATGGTAATAGTACGGTATAGTATACCTCATACCGCCTGGTATGGGGTGGTATGGTGAGCACTATTTCAATGTGTTCCATAACGCATTTATTGCTTTAGATATTATTGGTAAAATATTTTGCATGCAGCAATTTTATTTTGGGCTTTGCATGATTTGATTATAGGTATTAATGACCATGAGTCATAATATTTATGGGATAGATGATGGTTTATTGTCCCCATAGCCATACAAGGATAAAAGAAGGTGGATGGAATTAATTGCTACATATTATTGTGCATGAAGGGAGGATTTTCATTCTTTGCTTGGGATGGTCCATGATAGCCAAATTATGTCCATGGCCTCTGTATCAAGAATGATAGAACTAGACAAAATTAAACCCCAGTTGACTAGAAACCCATCTCTTTTCCTCCTTTGCTTCTCTCTCTTACATAACTTAGGAGTTGTCATTGGGCTCTAGCTAGAGGGGGTTGGCCTCACCCTTGCAAATCTAGGTTGGTGGCTCACCCTGATGTGGGATCATATAATTCTCATTGAAATGAGAAGTAGAAGAGGAGAGGCAAAAGAGAGAAGGGAAGGAAAGGAGATGATAGATTTAGGTCTTATACAGAAGTTTGAAGGTGTTAAGCATTAGTGGGTAATTTCTTCCAGTCTTGAGAAGCTCCATCCTCTTTTCTTTTCTTTTTTTGTTTTTTTGCAAGCAAGATTTCTTATCAGTCTGATGAAGCATGTCATGTGGTCCTGGCTTTTTGCCAGACACTTGAAGGATTTGTTTGGAATTCTGTTTTTTGGACCCTGCCTTTACATTTTACTAATTCTTAATCTGGTGCTTCCACCACATCGGGTAACGCTGCTTCTAGATGGTGGAAGTCTTTCCACCTTTCTTATCCTGGCTTGGAGGGACTGGTGTGCCAATTGTTGATTCCACATTAATTTGGACAACAAAAGAACTCCTCAATTTAAGAAAAGGATATGAGTAACTCGCCTCCCCCGTAAAGTTGGACTAGGTTTGTTAATTGTGACCGAAAACAGTGTCCTTTCAATGCTATGTATTTTTGCATGCTTCCAATTTTTAAAAGCAAGTCGTTTTAGTGCTCATTTGGAGCTGAGCTAAATCCTATCACTTGCTATGTTATCAGTGATTCATCCATCAACTATGAATGCTGATAAAGCATTTTCTTTGTTGTGTACCTTGTGAAGGAGCGGGAAAAAAAAAGAAAAGCTTGTAAGAATGGTTACTCATTTCATTCCACTCAAACTTTGTGTAGTATTATTTCATACCATGATGCATGATGGTTCTCTGTTGAAATGTTATTTGGAACTATATATCCTTTATTGGTTTTTAAATGTAATTTACTATTTGGACACTTGATGTTACAGGGAAATATCTTATATGCATCACGTAGTGCAGATTCATACTCATTATTTTTGGAGCTTTCTCGATTTCTTTTTCACGGGGCTGTGGAGCCTTACATAGCAAATTTCCTTCACACCATCACATTGATGGCCGAGTTGGGCTCCCCTGAGGAACAGTTGGAATCATATATTGTCAACAGTCAAAAGGTACCTCAGCTTCCTGATGGAGAGCCTATCTGGTCACTTTTAGGCCCATTAACACTATATGAGGATGAAGTTTCCTCTCAAACTGCCGTTTTACCTGTCACTGTTAGGCAAAGCTGTTCAAAATTCTCCAGGAAAATAACAAAAAATCTCAATTGGCCACCAACAAATTGGAAAAATGCGTTTTATGCTCCAGATGGTCACCTAGGGGAAATGCATCAGCTACCCACAAATCTGGGTACTGCTTGTTTTGGTTCAGATGGTCAAGTCAAGGAACAACCTGGGCATTCAACTATTACGAGCTTACAGAATGTTTCTGAAGAGCTTCCTGGAAGCATCATGCATACAGAAGATCAGTCTACTCTGATGGAAAATGATGACAATTCTTCTACGGAAGATGACTCAAAAATGACAGCCTTACTCTATCAAGCATCTGAAAATGTGGAAGATGGTGGGCAGCCAATTGCACCTTGTTCTATTGACAAAGGAATCACTATAAGTTTGGAACCTGTACAAAAGCTACCAGCTTCAATTACTGTGCCTGATCTGGATATGGATCTGGTAAATGCATCAACATTCATTGTGAGGGACAGGCTTTGTATGGAAACTCCAGATGAGGACCAATCTTACAAGACAGGCAGGCTAGGAGAGATTGTAGCTTTCAAATACTTCACAGAGAAACTTGGTGCAACAGCTGTAAAATGGGTCAATGAGGAAACAGAGACGGGTTTACCCTATGATTTGATTATCGAGGAAGAAGGTAACACAGAATTTATTGAGGTCAAGACAACGACATCTACCAGCAAAGATTGGTTCCCAATATCAACAAGGGAGTGGCATTGTGCAGCTAAAAAGGGTGACTCATTCAGCATCGCGCGGGTCTTCTTGTCAGGCCCAACAAATCCTGAGATTGTGATCTTGAAGAACCCATGGAAGCTCTGCCAACAACGTGTGTTGCAGCTGGCTTTATTGATGCCATGCAGCACCGAGAACTAAATTACCAGATTGCTCCATGGTGGATGGTGAATTTTCCAGGTGAGCTTTGTACTTGCGGATCTGCTTGAAAATACCGACTTTATTGTGACGGTGTATTACAGTGTTATCCAACTTAAATCTCCTTTCTTTACTGTTGACTTTGCTTTAGGTTTTGCCATTTTGGTACTAATACTATCTTACGGTGCTACATCAGAGTGGTCTTAAAATGGCATAATGTTGTTAAACTAATTTCTTTTTGACTGATCAATGAATGAGGTCTTTATTGCAGGGAATTTTGATCATACCGTGCATACATATAGAGGAAAGTGTACAGTTGCTGTTGATCGGAAGGTTGATTACATACCGGCATGTTCGTAGTGTGAGGAATTTGGCAACACATTTCATACTGCAGATAGCCAAATTAATGTCTGCTATATCTATAGGAATTCAGCCCCTGGTTTTGGTTAATTGGGTATGTAAAGTAAATTGATGTAAAGCAAAGGACATGATCCTGATTTCACACAGAAAGGATGGAGTCTGCTCTGCATGTTGGCAATGAACCTTGAGTTGCTTGAAGTGGTTTGCTGTAAATTTGTGGTCGGTTGCTTGTGCTGCATATTGACAAAGTTCTCTGTCCGCCATTCCAATGAAAAACTCTTCATGTTTGTTTCCTCTTTTCATGTCACAAGCTTCTGCATGACTGCATTTGCTTTTTTGTTTGATGGGATGATGTTGTTTTTCTGGGAGTGAGAGCTGACCTCCAGTTCTGCACGTAAAGGATACATGCTGTACTATCATCATAAACCCTAAAACCTATTGTGGACTTGTCTTTTATTTAAGCTAGAGAAGGGAATTTTGAGGTCCTGTAATTTTTCATTTCCTTGCCTTGAGATTCTCTGGTGGTTCTGATTGGCCAAGACAACGGAAAACTGTGAACATTTATCATGGGCCCGGGAGGAGGGTCCGAGGGAGGAGCCCTTGCACTGGGAAAGGGATGTATTGTCAAGTTTCGGTAGGGGTGGCGATCAGGTTGTGCTCCACCGGATATGGGTTGGTTTAGATGCAAGTTAGGTCAAAAATATGTTTAGTCGAATCAAATCCCTGATGCAAACCTGGCCATAAGTAATCTAATCTGGCCTGCAACGGGTTGAATCAAGTTAAACCAGTAAAGCATCGTTATCCTCGAGTTTGAACTCGTCTTGTCGTGCAGTTTGATGTAATTATTTCAACTTTAGGTCTTTTGTTCCAGCTCTTGGTTTGATGGGATTGTTCAAATTTTATCACGTGCATGTCTTTCTCCTGTTCTAGCTGGTTTCTGCACTTGATTTGATGAGACTGACGATTTTTTTTATTAAAGGTTATCACTTCTACCTTCACCTTTGGCGCTCTTGACGATACTTTTCTCCTGCAGAACACATTTGGTTCGCGGAAAGCGAAAGAAGAAAACCATGATCAACAGAAAGTGAAAAAATTAAGGGTGCGTTTGGTTAGTCCCTGTCTTTTCAGCGTAGAAACTTGCAGGTATTAAATTTTTTTTTTAATTTTTAAAAAATAAAAATTAAAAAATAATATTTGACAACATCATGAAAAATAAAAAATTAAAATTAAAATAATTAAAATAATTACTTTATATGTAAAGTAAATTTTTTTTATTTTTTAAAATTTATTTTTTTTATTTCTTCGTATCTAAAACGTCAAATTAAAAAATAAAAAATTCGAACTCTTCTCCCTCGTCGAGCTTTTCATCTCTCCATCTTCTTCTCCTTCCTTTTTCAAACTTTTCTTCCTCGTCGAGCTCTTCACCTACCATCCCCAAATATTATTTTTTGCTTTATAGCAACGTAGTTATCAAATATATTTTTTACTTTTTTGTTTTTACTCAATAACAAAAATAAAAAAAAATAAAAAATATTTTTTAAAAATAAAAAATATTTTTTAAAAATTAAAAATAAAAAAATATAACCAAACGCACCCTAATATTTCCACTCTTTCCAAAATAAAAAAGACTAACGTTTCTATTTTTCCTGCCAGCGGAACTTGCTCTATATTAAGGCTTGCATGGATCGATAGGTCCAAAATTTTATAAGATTCATGGATTAGGCTAATGCAATTAGGAAAAATAAGTTTGGTTTTGATCTGTATCTGAAATACTCATAAATCTATACAAACTTTTACGTCTTAGTTAGGAGTTTGAGGAAGAAAAAAAATATTAGTAAGAAGAGAAAAGAAAAGAAAGAAAGTATATTTCTTTCCTCTTGATTGAAAGTTTTAAGAAAAAAAAGAAAGTTAATTCTTTTCTCCTTGATTGGAAGTAAAGTTGGCAATTTGTATTCACCAGTCGTAAATGGGTCGTGTCGATCTGGAGATATAATACAGTTTAGCTCAACCCGCACACGACCCATTTAATTAAATGGGTCGATCTGTGGAATACAAACATGATACAAATATACACGTATTGACATGACATAATCCGTCTGGCATGATTAATAATAGTATTGACGGCTCAAACGGATACACAACCCATCTAACGACCTGTTTAACTATTTAATTTATTTACAAAATTTAACTAAAATAATAAATATTTAATCCAAAAATTAAAATAATATAAAAATAATTTAGTTACATGCTATGCTAATTCACAGCTCTGAATTCCATCATTGATTATTTTAGATTAGGGTTATAATTTTTTGATTTTTCTCATTTGTCCTCAAATAATCTTAAAATAAATATGTGAAATATGTTTAAATATATCAGGTAACCTATTAATCTATTTTAATTTATTTAGTTAAATGGATCAAAATAGATTATATGGGTCAATCCACTTAAGACATGAATTTGTCGTGTCATAAATGGATCGATCCATTTATGACCCAAATCCATTTATTCTAAATCTGAACCTATTTAAGTACATGTCATACCGTATCCATGTCAATAGGTCGTGTCAAAAATTGCCAGTCCTAATTGGAAGTAAAGAATAAAGGAAAAAAAATATTTCAACTTTTTTTTACTATTATACTCTTGAAAGGAATCCAATAAATTCAAAAATAGAATCAAGAAAAGATATTGTCTTTTAATTTTTTCTATCTTTCTTTTTATTCTCATTATTTTTTTTCCATCCACGGGAGTTCAATCTGATGGCAGACTTAGGTAGAAGGCTTGAAATAAGTCTTAGGATTGAAATATAATATTAATTTTGATCTTCATTGTTAAAAAGATTAGAAGAAAATTATAAAAGATTCACTAACTTTCAATTCCTTTCTTTCTAATTCTGCTCGATTTGGAGGAAAAAAAAGTTATAGATTTGAAAGGATTTGTATTACCTCTTTTTCTCTTTTTTTTCTTTTCTTTTCTTTTATAAAAAAATTTCCAACCAAGAGGAAGTTAATATTTTCTATTCCATTCTTTTCTTTTCTCTCCTATTCTTTCCTCCCAACCAAGACATTATATTTTAACCACTCTCAGCAATTGCCTTGACTGCACTAGTTCAAATCTATTCAATGCAATATGTATAAAGTTTGAACTAGTCCAGCATAAAGCCCATCAGAACTAGTTCATGACACTTCTCATGCATTGGAGTGAGCTAACCTTCCCCCCTCCCCCCACCTAAAAAACCCTAAAATCAGCATGATGTAAATAGTTCAATACTTTGAAGGGATCCGCCTATATCGTACAATATCTACACATCCTTCGACTCGGGCCTGATGGTCGGAGAAACAAATTAAAAGGAGTGTCGGGTCAAACCAACCTTTGGGCCAACTTATCTTTCCTCAAAACTTCTCTCTGCGCCAACTTAAAAACTTGAAGAAATATTACGTGTGTAGAAATAGTCTAAAGCCACATATTTCGTGAGCTCAAAGTGGACCGATATATTTAATCTCATATTAATTATTCACTGAAAAGATTTTAGATTCTTATATACGATCAAAAAATCTAAATAATATCTTTCGACTAGATTTTTTGGACGAGATCCTGAATTGTTATAAATGATATCAGAGCCGATCCAATCCATAATCTATATAGACTAAAAGATACTGCAGCACTGATTTATTGGACTAATCATAGATCAATTGTGGTGTTTATGAATGAATGCATGGATTGGACTCTTAATCTGATGAAGACGTCTAGATTTAAACAATGAGAGTATGTAAGAATCTATGTGAACATGTATTTAGTATTTAGTGAATATCGGTTATTTATTGAAAAGGTCAAAAAATTTAAATAGTATCTCCCGATTAATTTTTTTAGATGAGATCCTAAATTGTTACAATATTTTCTTCAAATTTTAAATGGAGCATGCACTAACAAAAGTTTATATCCTCTGCGAATAGGAAGAGAGTGCTGTCAATTCTCGGGCTCTTAACTATACTTATAGCAATAAATAACAACTTATATCGTCATTCTGTTTAAAGCTATGATATGCCTGTAAGTAAATTTGGATATTATTCTGTATATTAGATGCAAGGAGAGTTACTGTTATGGTGCTTCATGGTTCTTGTTTTATTTTGACTACTATATATATCTGAATTGCTCTGTAGTTAACAATTTGTGTAGAACGTGGTAGGAAATGCATGGCTAAAGTTAGAGGAAATAAAATGAAGGTAAATAGTCTTTGCATTAGTGAACATGAATTTTCATATGGTACTAAATCTTGTTTCCTTGCCTTCCAAGGAAAAAGAAATATGTCATAAAATCCATAAGCAAATTCCTATATCCACATCATATTGTATTAGGCCGACCTCAAAATACAAGCTTCTGTCATTCTGATCCATGCAAGTTAGCTATGAATCAACAAATGAAGAGTCTTGTAGGTACCCTTATTGTTTTCATATTTTTATCTGTCTAAAAATTAATGAAATATGAGATGTAGATTGACATCGAAAATAGCATTTGAATAAAGCTTCTGACAGTATTTATTTACATTTTTTTTTTTTGAAAACAATAAATCTTTATGACCAAAAACTTTAAAATTTTCACATAGTTAGAATATCATACATGTTTTTAATCTCTTTTTTCTTGAGCTTTTAAAAATAAAAGAAAAATAGAAAGCAATACCAAACAAGTCCTAAATAATTATCATTGTTGCGGCCAATCCCCTCGTCGCCTGATCGTCGGGAACGAGCGCCTGCAAAAAAGGAAGTCCACACTGACCGGAGGCGACTCCGGCGGGGACCCTCCGACGGTCAAGTCAGAGAGGTGACTGGGCAACAGTGAAATGAAGACAGAGAGCTTAAACGAGAGAGAGAGAAAGAGAGAGAGAGAGAGGGAGCAAGCCTGTGGTTTTCCCCGTCCCCCTGCACTGTTGCCTTCCCCGATATTTATAGTGAGGCGCGGCATGGCGCCGTCATTAATGGCGTGGACAATTGAGGAATTGTCAACTTACTGTAGACTGTCAGAGTCACCGTGAAAGCGTCATATCGCCGCGGGGCTGTCAAATCACTAGGGTTGACAATTCTCTAGGCGGGATAATGCCCTTGGGTGGCAGTGCCGCATATTGCTGTCAGGACTGACAGGCTCCGACGGCTGCACGACGATCGGAGGAGTCGACCGACCCTAGGTTGGTGGCCATCTGTGTGGCGTCGGGCGGAGATTCGGGCCCCTTTGACGGTCAGCCGGGCATGTTGCGAGAGTTGGCATGTTGCGAGAGTCGGCATGTTGCGAGAGTCGGCCCGGAGAGTGGAAACCCGACCGACATACCCACGGACGGAAGAGGGCCGTTAATCGACCGGTCGGTCGGTCGGTTCCTCCGACAGTCGGTCGGTCGGACGGTCCCTCCGCCAGTCGGTCGGTCGGACGGTCCGTTAGTCGGTCGGTCGGTCGGTCATAAGTTGGCCCGAGAGTGGGTCGGTCGGTATTCCCCAACAGTTGCCTCCCTCCACTCCTGAGTCGGACGGTGAGCTGGCCGATGCCATTGCTTGGACAGCGACGTTGGGCGACAAGGAGTGGAATCACCGTGTGCCCAATTCCGATCGTACCGCAGGTTGATGCAATGTCAGGCGCCCTATGAATGCCCTGCGATCCGCTGGCGTCAGGCGTCCAGTCAGTGTCAGGCGTCCAGTCGGTGTCAGGAGGTCGGGTGCCGGACGATTTGGTGTCAGACGATCGGATGTCCGGCGCCTTCTGGGGAACGCAAACCATCGCCCAGCACCGATTCTGGGAGCGCGGGGCGTTGTCAGGCGTCCCATCGGGAACGCGAATCACCGCAGGCGCTTTAATTCGGAACCGTGGCCCCTTTTGCCACGTGTCGGAGGTGGTTGGGCCGGCGCTCCTCGCATTAAATGAAGGCGGTGCGGCCGTCTCGGGATGGGCGCGCCAAATCATCGGGCCAAAGGGAGGGCCCGGAGGCCGCCACGTGTCGCACATCCGTGAGACCTTGGTCGGCGCAGGGGGCATCTCGGCCGTCGGACGGCCCTATATATATAGGACCATCCGCACTCAAAGCCCCATTCTTGACGTTTTTGCTGCAGAGACTCTGTCCGGGCGATTTCTCCGTCATCGTCGACAGTCGTCTCCCCTCCCGCTCCCCAAAGGGTCCATTTCCGGTTCGTGATCTTCTCTTCTTCCTCTTCTTCTTCTTCTTCTTCTTCCTCTTCTTCTTTGCTTTCCCTTCGGTTCTGGTGCGATGGCCGGAAATCCGTCTCGGGGGGCTCGGTCGGGAAATCCAACCGATGACTCTTGGTCGGCTCCGGAAGTTGAGGTTTCCTCACTTTCGGGGCCGAATGTTGATCGGCATCGGGATCAATATTGCATCCCAGAGTAGTTTCAACTTTTCGCCCCAGGGACCGGCGGTCGGGTTAACAACCCTCCGTCGGGCCAACTGGCGCTGTACGTCGAAGATCTCCGCGTGGGTCTTCGGCTTCCGATTCCGGAGTTCGTCCGAAATCTGCTAGATTATTACGGACTCTGTCCGGCGCAACTGGCGCCGAACTCCGTCCGACTGATAATCAGCTTCGCGCTGTTGTGTCAGCTTCTGCCGACCAACCCTCGCATCTCGCTCTTCCGGGTATTTTTTGTGCTCCGACCCCACCCTAAGGCCCGAGGGTGGTGGCTCTTCAACCCCCGGAAGGGTCTTTCCTTCATCACTGGTCTTCCATCGTCCATCCACGGGTGGAAGAACCAGTTTTTCTTCATCTCATCTTCTTCTCCCTGGGGCTTCCCTACCCACTGGGGCGTGCCCCGAACCGAAGCAAACGACAACAGTCGGGTGGAGGCGGACAATCGGGAGGACTTCCACCAACTCAAAGACATGTCGGTTCCGAAGCAGAGGGAGCTTGTCACCGAACAAGCTCTCTATGACGCCGGCCTGAGCTTGGTCCCCCGACTAGGTATCGCCCGATCTCCCGGTCCTCTTTTTATTCGGCCCTTATTCCTGTTCTCAGATTAATATTTCTGTCGGTACTGCAGGGACACCTCCGAGGATGCGGCTGACCGACGTCGAGATTCAGCAGTACGCAGCGAGGATGAGGCCGGCGTCGGGGGCAGGCCTTCGCGTCCAATGAAGAAGCCCACTCCAGCGGCGCCGACCGTCGAAGCATCGGCGACCGACCAATCGGAGCCAGTGATAGCGCTCGCGGCTCCGGCAGTGCATCCGGAGGAGAGGCCGGTGGAAGAAGCGACCGAAGGGACATCGGCGGCCTCGCCGGTGGGGGTGGCGCCGGATGACGTTCGGGAAACCGAACACCCTCCGATGGCGTCTGCGGCCGCAACGGGGGGTGTCGGTTCAAACTCGAGCATCCCCTCCCTGCCGGTTCCGTCAGTCGGGGCGGTCGATCGGGGGAAGGCCCCGATGGACCCCACGGACGACGCGAGGTCGGGGAGTCGCACCGTGCCGCCCAGCGCACAGTTCCCCGAAGGGGCGTCGGTGTTGGCCGACCACAACCTGGCCAGGAGGCTGTGCCAGGGAATCCTCCTCCCAGCCGACGTGGAGGCGCTAAGGTCTCGGCAAGTGACCGAGATGTTATCTTCATTCTATCCGACCATGGTCGAGGTAAGTTTCGTTTTGCCTCCTTTTTTCTTAGTATTTTCGTTACTTTGTTTTTCTGACGAAATGCTTGCGTCGGCAGCTGATCTACACCATGTCAGAACTTGAAGCCGGATATCGAAGGTTCGGGAACGTCCGGACGGCTTGGAAAGAAAGGTCGGCGGCGGTCGAAGCCGACCGGACAATGCTGGTCGACCACCTGAAGTAGTCGGCCGATCGGGAGGCCAAGTTGGTGGACGAAGTCTCCCGCCTCGGGTCTGAGCTAAGGTCGGCCAGAAAGGAAGCCAAACGCAAGGGTCTAACCGTGCACCGTCTGCGGTGCGAGCGCGACGGTGTTGCCGCCGAACTCGAGGGTGAGTGCGAGCAGCTTCGAGTCAGCCTGAAAAAACTTGCCAAGGCTGAGGAGGATCTGTCAATCGCCCAGGCCGACACCGACATATCGAAGGCAGAGGCAGAGTCGACAAGGGACTCGCTCGGCCGGGCGGAAGCGGAAGTGAGGTCGGCGAAGGAGTCGGCCAGTCGGGCGGTGGACGACTTTCGCGCCACTGACCAGTACCGAGAGGAAATGCTGGAGTCTGGCTTCGCGTCGTACCGGGTGGGGTACGAGGATGGTCGGGATGCGGTCCAAGCCCTGTACCCGGAGCTGGACCTCAGCAGTATCGTCCCGTCGGGGGCCGAGGAGCAAGTCACTGAAGAGATGGCCGACCCGCCATCGAGAGGCATCGCCGTGGCGGGGGGAGGCCGTCCAGGAACAAGTGGCCGAAGGAGAGACGGCTGCGACTCGTGTCCCGGCGCCGACTGCCAGCTCTCCACCGACCGACAATCCTGCTTCGGCCGTCGACCCAGCGCCGGTCATGGTGGATATGCTGGTCATCCCCGATCTTCCGTCGGTCGAGGAGATCGACTCGGAAGGATGACCGCGGCCTCGTCAGCTTTTATCTTTTTTCATTTTTCTTCTTAGAACAATTGTAACTGGGCTTCGGCCCGATTTTGTAAGCTCCTTTTGACCTTGAATGAAATCAGTCTTTAAACTTTTTTCTCTGCTTGTTTTTCTTTCTCTTATGTGTTGTGGAATGCCTTCGTAAGTCGCTAACTCATATAGGTCGGTTAGGACGTTTGGCAACTCGTGCCGTCACGAAGGTAGGACAAGTCCCGACTTTGGACCGGCCTTCGGTGGTCGAGGTCGTAAGTCGGGCATCCTTCCTCCGGCCATGAGTCGGGTGCGTCCGTTGAGTCGGAAGCCGACCAACCGCGGGATAAAAGTGCGGTAGTCGAGTCTCTTCCGACGCGTTCAGTCGATTGTCATCCGGCGCATTTAGTCGGAGGAGCACCGATAAGTCGGACCCCGATACCCTTATGTCGGTTATCCATACTGCGCCTCACGATATACGGTGGTAAGCCGAATATCTTCCGACCGGCCGTAGCCCGGTCGGTGAATCATGAATGCAACTGAGGTCGCATTGTGCGATAGACGGTGGTAAGCCGAATATCCTTCGACCGGCCGTAGCTCGGTCGGGAGTCGCAACGGCGGTCGCGCAGGCATTCCGCCTTTCTTTGGTCGGGGCTCGATCGGCATGTTAGCCGATGGTCTGGCCCGAAAGTTCGACCGTAGGAGGAGTGTCAACTCCCGTCAATATAGATGTATCGGTCCTCGTAAGAGTCCGATGTATCATCGAAGGTCGAAGGAGTGTGACCCTCGTCCATGTAGATATATCGATCCTCGTAAGAGTCCGATGGGTTACCGACGATGGGGTCGTCGGTTTCAGACGGATACCAAGTCCGAGTCGGCATGTCGGGGCTCGACCTTGGTGAGCGCCGATCGTCAGTCGAAGAGTTAAACTCTGAGATTTCAAACTGGATCTGTATTCCGTCTGGACAAGTACAAAGTTCATTGGTAATACAACTTCAGGTTGTCGGCGTTCCACGTCCGGGGAATGGGTTTCCCTTTCAGAGTCTCCAGTCGGTAGGCCCTCGGGCCATAGGTGTCTGCCATCGTGTAGGGCCCTTCTCAGTTCGGAGCCAGCTTCCCTTGGTCCAGGGGCTTCGAGACCTCTGCCTTTCTCAGGACCAAGTCACCAGGCCTGAAGAGCTTTGGTCTGACTCTGGCGTTGTAATATCGGGCCACCTTCTGTCGGTATGAAGCCATACGAAGTTGAGCCTCGTTTCGCAGTTCAGGAAGGAGGTCTAGGTCGGCCCTCCGACAATCAGAGTTGTCCGGCTCTTGATACCGCTCGACCCTTGTAGACGGCAGTCCAATCTCGAGTGTGATCATCGCTTCCATCCCATAGGCCAAGCTGAAAGGCGACTCCCCGGTCGAAATGCGGGGGGTCGTTCGGTAAGCCCACAGAACGGAGCCTAGCTCGTCGACCCAGAGGCCTTTGGCTTCATTTAGTCAGGTTTTGAGCCGGTGCAGTATGGTCCGGTTGGTTACCTCGACTTCGCCGTTGGACTGAGGGTGCCCGACCGAAGTCAGTCGGTGCGTGACGTGAAACCTTACGCAGAAGTCTCTGAAGTCTTGGTTGTCGAATTGTCGCCCATTGTCGGTGATAATGGTATGCGGCAATCCAAACCTGAAGATGATGGATTTTTGGACAAAGTCCTCCATCTTCCGCTCGGTAATCTGCGCCAGGGGTTCGGCCTCCATCCATTTAGTGAAGTAGTCGATGGCGACAACTATGAACTTTCTTTGACCCGATGCAGGAGGAAAAGGACCAAGAATGTCGACCCCCACTGAGCGAAGGGCCATGGAGCGACAATAGGAGCAATTTGGCTGGCTGATCGGTGCTGTACGTTAGCGTACTTCTGGCAAGGTTCGCACCTCCGGACCAACTCGATCGCGTCCTTCCTCATGGTAGGTCAGTAGTAACCCTGTCGCAGGACTTTGTAGGCTAGAGACTTGCCCCCCAAGTGATTCCCACAGATCCCTTCGAGCACTTCTCGGAGGGCATAGTCTGCGTCGGTCGGTCCCAAGCATCTAAGCAAGGGGAGGGAGAATGACCTTTTGTAGAGTCGGCCGTCCATGATCACATACTGGGAGGCCGACCATCGGAGTCGCTTGGCCTCCGTGGGATCTTCAGGATAGATTCCGTCAGTTAGGAACCGGACAATCGGATCCATCCAGCTTGGTTCAGCTGCCAGCTGCTGTATTTCTTCGACCCGATCGATGCTCGACTGCTCGAGGTTCTCCACGAACGTTCGACCCAAAGAGTCGGAGGCCGAAGTCGCCAGTCTGGAGAGTGCGTCGGCCCGGGCGTTCTCTGACCTAGGGATGTGGGAAATTTCGAAATACCTGAGGTGCGCTACGAGGTCCTTCACTTTCTGAAGATATTTAATCATGGTCGGATCCCGTGCCTCGAATTCACCTTTGACCTGCCCCACGATCAGCTGAGAATCGGAGAATGCCCGGAGGCTGTCGACGCCCAGCTCCCTTGCCATCCTCAAGCCGGCGAGGAGCGCTTCGTACTCGGCTTGGTTATTGGAGGCCTTGAAGTCGAATCGGAGGGCGTACTCGGCGACTACCCCATCCGAATTTGTGAGCAGGAGCCCTGCCCCGCTCCCCTGAGCGTTTGAAGCTCCGTCGATGTGCAGTACCCAGGTGGAGACCGGGTCTGGCTCGGAGACCGCGTCTCGTCCCGGGTCCGCAGCTCCCGACCCTTGGTCGGTGGTCGGGCACTCGACGATGAAGTCGGCCAGGACTTGAGCCTTCAAGGCAGGCCACGGTCGGTACTGAATGTCAAACTCGCTGAGCTTCATCGCCCACTTTGCTAGTCGTCCCGACGTGTCCGGTCGGCGCAGTATCGCCCTTAGGGGCTGGTTGGTGAGAACCACTATGGCATGAGCCTGGAAGTATGGACGGAGTCGTTGTGCGGAGACGGTCAGGGTGAAAATCATCTTTTCCATCTCCAAATATCGAGCTTCGGCGCCGTGGAGCACTTTGCTGGTATAGTATATAGGCTGATGAAGGGGAGACACCTACCAAGCTCTCACATGTGGACACTTTCAACCAACACAGCCTGCACCGAATGGGAATTACAAAGACTGTTGGTGGTTGGATCAAGGGCTCTGAAGAAAGAGCTGAGGAGAGAGCTGAGGAAAGAGCTGAAGACAGAACTGAAGGCAGAGTAGAAGAAGAAGGTCCAACTTCTCCTGTACATGATTTCAGGGCAGCTTCACCAGATACCCAGTTCATTCATGATACTGAGGCTGGCCCTTCTGAGTTTACTAGGATGCCCACACCAGTGTATCAGCCAGAGAGCAGAGCACCTCATTCAGAGTTCAGACTGGCTGACGATCAGATCGAGCATATATCTCAGCGTGTGGCTTCTTTGTTGTCTAGCCAGTGGAGTAGTACTTCTTTTGCACCTGGAGCTACTTCTTCTGATCAGACCATTACTCCCCACATCTCCACTATATTTCAGATGATTTCAAATCAGTCCGTCAGGATACAGCAGCTTGAGGATACTGTCTGGAGACTTACTGGCAGAGTTCTTGACTTGCAGGGGCAAGTCCTTGCATTGGCCCATCCCCAGCCACAGGAGTCTACCATTGAGGTCACAGACCTCACTGCAGAGGCTGGCAGGCTCAGAGGAGCACTAGAAGGTGGATATGAGCTACTGAGGAAAGAGATCAGAGGATCGAGTGAGCATGCTACCACCCAGTTCACTGCTCTACTTCAATCTGTTTCCAGAGCACTGAACGTCCTTGATTCTATTAGACTCACCATTTCTGTTCAGTCCCTAGCATCTCAGCGTTCTCAGCCACCCAGTTCATCTCGTTCTCCTGCTCGTGGCAGAGGCAGACGGGGTAGAGGACGCACTTCTGATCCATCATCTCCTCACCCTATATCTGATGACTCCGATCCATGATTTGTCTTGATCATTGACTTATCTTGATCTTTACTAGGTTCTAGGAGTTAGTATCTTGTTCTAGGATCTATACCTTGGGGCCATGTATTGACATTTAGCTGGTTGAATTTTATGTATTGAAACAATTATGATATTAATGGAATCATCTTTCTACCTCTTTGTAATGATTATATTTCAATCTCCGATACATCTGTTGAAATATTATCTTCTCCTTATTGTTGTTTGCTATTGATAATTGCTATATTAAGGGGGAGCAAACATCTGTGAAAAACTCTAAAGAGGAAGAAATTAAAGAATATTTTTCAGAAAAGGAAAAGAAAGAGTTAACTATGTTTGATGATGTCAAAAAGGGGGAGAAATTAAAATTAAACAAAAATTGAAATTAGACAAAAAGCAAAACCCTAAATTATGAGAAAAAGGGGGAGAAATTAAATTAAAACAAATATTGAAAAAAAAATTAAATAAATATTGGAGAAATTAGACAAAAACAAGGATTGAAAGATTAAACAAAACTTTGAGAAATTTTGGTATCGAAATTTGGTATCAGACAGAGAAATTTGGTATCAGACAGAACTTTAATCCATCAAAAGCAAAATCATGAGTACAATGCAAATAAGTATTTTTTATATATATGCTCTGATATTCAAACTTGCTTTTGAAATTTTACTCACCTTGAGACATCAATAAGAAATTTGTTTTACTCTGATTCATCCTACAATTTCTTTCAACTTGATCTGATACATGATAACATTTGATCCGATACAGTGTGAAGGTTTCTCTAAAATATTATAACATTTGCTCTAATACTGTATGAAATTTTCTCTGATACATTAAAATTTTCTTGCTCTGATACATTATAAAATCTTTTCTGATATCATTGTAAAAATTATTTTTGCTCTGATACATAGAAAAAGTTATTTATCTTCTCTTGCTCTGAAATATTTTGAACTCAAAATGATCTAATACCCTTTTCAAATCTTTAAGAAAATGGACAAACTATTTTTGCATTTATATTACATGCCAAAAGAATCATACTCTTTTCAAGCATATACACCCATAATGGATTCTTTTGAAATTAATGCTTTAACATAAATATTTTTGTTCATATGTTTTGTCATCATCAAAAAGGGGGAGATTGTTGCTCCTAGATTGATTTTGATGATTACAAAGCAGATTAAAGGGATACAAACAATTGAAAAAGTCCTTATGCTCTTCAAGGGCAAAATCGTAATTTTGCTAAAATCCTGATTTGATAATATCATTTGGTAGAACAAATGATTTGAAATCTATTGGTGAAAATTTCATTGTGTTTGGACTAATATTTCTGAAGTTATGAAGGTTTGAAGTGCATGAGTCGACTCATGAGTCAACTCATGGCACTATGAGCTGAATGGCACGAAAAAAAAATTCCCATGGCACGCTGGATTTTTTGGCTTGGCACGACCTGTGAGTCGACTCATGAGTCGACCCACAAGGCATGAGTCGACTCATGAGTCGACCCCTGCGACGGGAAATGTCAGCAACGGCTATTTTTTTGCCCGTTTTAATTGCCATTTATGCTTCCTAAAAATCCTCTAACGGCTCTTTATCTGCCTAAATTGTTTTCTCTTGCTTCTAATGCTACAAAATGCTTTAAATGATGAAAGAAATTGCAGATTAAATAGCGGATCAAACGTGAAATCAAATGAAGAGAAGAAAAGAGAGGAAAAAGAGAAGAACAGAAGAGAGGATCCGAAATTTGCAAGAAAAAGCCTGAGATCAAAGAAATATCCATAGAGAAAAAGAGAGAGGATCCACAATATACCAGAGAGATTGTGAAAGAGAAAAGGAAGATCTTTCAAGGAGAGAATTCTTCACGCCTATCGTTTCAACCTTGATCTAGAGATCGTTCAAAGCTTTCAAGAGATCTTCAATCAACAATCAACCTCTTCTCAAGCGTTCAACCGTTCATTCATCTTGAGAAAATCTGAAAAAGGGGTTCTTCATTTGAGTAAAGCTTTTATTGTTATATTTGCTCATTTAAGGAGCTGTTTTTGTATTCATCTGTGCTCTAAATATTCTTACTCTTTGTGAGTTTTTGCTCTTGTTTTTGGAGGATTTCCAAAACAAGGAAAGGTTGATCCGAACCTGAAATCGGAGTGTTGTGGGTTGGCTTGTACCCGGGAAACAAGTGTTCTAGCTTGGGATAGCTAGGGTCGGAGTTTTCGACGTCCTGTATTCTAGCTTGGGATAGCTAGTGTCGGAGTTTCCGACGTTTTGTATTCGGGTTGAATACAAAGGATAGTGGATTAAAATTCCCAAGTGGGATCTTGGGGAGTGGACGTAGGTGCAAGGTTAGCACCGAACCACTATAAATCCTTGTGTTTGTGGTGTGCTTTATCGCTTTATCTTATTTATATCCTTGCAATACTGCTTTAGTTAATTAATATTGATTTAAAGCCATTATTTTGTTCTTCATAAGTTATCTGTTGGGCTTAAAATTTTTAGAAACCCAATTCACCCCCCCTCTTGGGTTGCATAGCTGGGCAACAAGTGGTATCAGAGCCAGTGCTCTAGCCCTTCTTTGATCTAACAATCAAAGAGCCAAAGATCTATGGCAACCCATGTTGGAACTTCTCTAGCCGAGGGGCAATCAACAAACCGACCTCCACTTTTCAATGGGTCTAATTACACCTATTGGAAAGCTCGGATAAAGATTTTCATACAAGCACTCGACTATGATATGTGGAGTATCATAGTGAATGGTCCTCACACACCCACCAAGATTATAGATGGTGAGGAGTCAACCAAACCCGAGAAAGAATGGGATGAGGTTGACAAGAAATTAGCACAATTAAATGCCAAAGCTATGAATGTTCTTTATTGTGCACTAGATGCTAGTGAATTTAATCGCATTTCTACTTGTGCATCTGCTAAAGAAATATGGAATAGGTTAGAAGTCACCCATGAGGGAACAAATCAAGTAAAAGAGTCTAAAATAAACATGCTTGTACATAAATATGAATTGTTCAAAATAGAGCATGATGAGTCCATAACTGCTATGTTTACTCGTTTTACTGATATAATCAATGGTTTAAAGAGTCTTGGCAAATCTTATACTAACAGTGAACTTGTAAGGAAGATTCTCAGGTCACTGCCAAGAACTTGGGAAGCCAAGGTGACTGCCATCCAAGAAGCAAAGGACTTGAACACTCTACCTCTAGAAGAGCTTCTTGGATCCTTGATGACTCATGAACTTAGCATGATGCAACATCAAGAAGATGAAATCAAAAAGAAAAGAACCATTGCCCTCAAATCCACAACTTCACCTGATTATGAAACAGATGACTCTGAAGATGAAGATCAGGATGAGGAGATGGCTCTCATCACCCGGAAATTCAAGAAGTTTCTAAGAAAAAGGAAACAGGGGATGAGAAAGAAATTTACAAAAGGGGATCAAAGCATAGAAAAGGAGAAAGATCAAACCCCTATATGCTACGAGTGCAAGAAGCCAGGACATTTCAGATCCGAATGTCCTCAATTGAAGAAAGGTCCAAAGAAATTCAAAAAGAAGGCAATGATGGCGACCTGGAGTGCGAGTGATGACTCAAGCTCCGACGAGGAAACCTCAACCGAACAAGCCAATCTGTGCCTGATGGCACATGAAAATGAGGTAACTTCTGAATCCACTAGTGAATTTACTTTTGAAGAATTGCATGAAGCTTTCTATGATTCAATTGATGAATTAAAGAAACTAGGGAAGAAAAACAAAGAGCTGAAATTGGAAAATCAGTCCTTAGTGAAACAAGCTGAAATTCTTTCAATTGAAAAATTCACATTGATTCAAGAAAATCAAAACTTTAAGGATGAAATTAACAAACTGAAATCTATAGTAGATAAGTTCACCTTAAGTTCAAACAAGCTAAATATGATCCTTGATAATCAGAAAGCTATATATGATAAGGCTGGACTTGGTTATAAACCCCTGAAGAAACAAAAATTTTTGAAGGATATTTATGCAAATTATTCAAGCAAAAAGCCTACAAATATTACTTGTTTTAAATGTGGAAGAATAGGACATAAATCATACACATGTCTTATTAACAAATATGCAAACACAAAGAAAATATGGGTTCCAAAAGGAACCATTCTGACTAACCTGAAAGGACCCAAGAAAGCTTGGGTACCTAAGACAGAAACTTGATCTGTGCTTGCAGGTGTGTCTAGCATCCCAAGAAGGAAACAGGAAATGGTATCTTGACAGCGGATGCTCGAGACACATGACTGGTGATGAATCACAATTCATCACGCTTGATGCTAAGGATGGAGGGATGGTCACCTTTGGAGATAATGGCAAAGGAAAGATCATCGGGATAGGTAACATTGGTATCACTCCCTCCAAATACATTGAGAATGTTTTACTTGTTAAAGGTTTAAAGCATAACTTACTTAGCATTAGTCAATTCTGTGATAAAGGGTATAAAGTAAGTTTTGAATCATCTGTATGCATTGTGACGAGTCCTATTAACGATGGCATTAAATTTATAGGACATAGGCATGGCAATGTTTATATGGTAGACTTGAATGATTTAACTAAATTAGACATGCAATGCCTAGTTTCCTTAAATGCTAAAATAAATGAGACTAGTTGGCTGTGGCATCGTAGACTTGCACATATTAGCATGCATTCTCTTTCAAAATTAATCAAAAAGGATTTAGTTCTCGGTTTGCCAAAATTAAATTTTGAAAAGGATAGAATTTGTGATGCATGCCAATTAGGTAAACAAACTAGAATATCATTTAAATCCAAAAACACTATTTCAACTTCTAGACCTTTAGAGCTCTTACATATGGATTTATTTGGACCAACTAAAACCACTAGTCTAGGAGGAAAACGATATGGATTTGTAATAATTGATGATTACTCTCGTTTTACTTGGGTTTTCTTTTTAGCTCTCAAAAATGAAACTTTTCAAATTTTCACGAAATTTCATCGAAAAGTCACTAATGAAAAAGGGTTTTCAATTCAAAATATTAGAAGTGATCATGGAACAGAATTTGAAAATCATGACTTTGAAAATTTTTGTGATGAAAATGGAATTGGCCACAACTTCTCTGCTCCTAGGACACCCCAACAAAATGGGTAGTTGAAAGGAAAAATAGAACCTTAGAAGAAATGGCCCGTACCATGCTCTGTGAAAGCAACCTTCCAAAATATTTTTGGGCGGAAGCTATTAACACAGCATGTTACATTTTAAATCGTGCTTTAATAAGACAATTTTTAAAGAAAACCCCCTATGAACTTTGGAAAGGAAGAAAACCAAATATTGCCTATTTTCATGTTTTTGGTTGCCGATGTTTTGTATTAAATAATGGCAAAGAAAAACTTGGTAAATTTGATGCAAAATCAGATGAAGCAATCCTTCTAGGCTACTCCTCCACTAGTAAAGCATTTAGAGTGTTCAACAAAAGAACCTTAGTAGTTGAGGAGTCCATACATGTTGTCTTTGATGAATCTAACGATCTTCCTTCAAGGAAGAATAAGGGTGTTGATGATGCAGATCCACTAATAGAAGGTATGAAGGAGATCACTCTAAAAGATTCAGCAACTCCAGAAGACAAGGATCAAGAAGATGAACAAAATGAGAAAGGTGAAGAAATTCAAGAACAACCTCAAGGTACAAATGACTTACCCAAGGAATGGAGGTATGTTCACAACCACCCTAAGGAATTAATTATCGGAGATCCTATGCATGGGGTAAAAACACGTTCTTCACTTAGAGATGAACTTAATCATTGTGCTTTTGTATCTCAACTTGAACCTAAAACTTTTGAAGAAGCTGAAAATGATCATAACTGGATTAATGCTATGCAAGAAGAACTCAGTCAATTTGAAAGAAATAATGTTTGGACCTTAGTGAAAAGACCTAAAGATTATTCAATAATTGGCACTAAATGGGTCTTTAGAAACAAATTAGATGAGCATGGAAATGTAATTAGAAATAAAGCAAGACTGGTTGCTAAGGGATATAATCAAGAAGAAGGAATTGATTTTGATGAAACCTTTGCACTGTTGCTAGATTAGAAGCCATTAGACTTCTACTTGCTTATGCTTGCTTTATGAAATTCAAACTATTTCAAATGGATGTTAAAAGTGCATTTTTAAATGGATATATTTCTGAAGAAGTATATGTAGAACAACCCCCTGGATTTGAAAATCATGCTTTTCCCAATCATGTCTTTAGATTAAATAAAGCTTTATATGGTCTAAAACAAGCACCTAGAGCATGGTATGAAAGGCTAAGCAAATTTCTACTAAATAATGGTTTCTCAAGAGGCAATGTGGATACAACTCTATTTATTAAAAGAAACCAAAATGATATGCTAATTATACAAATTTATGTTGATGACATAATTTTTGGGTCTACTAATGAATCCCTTTGTCAAGACTTTGCTAAGCTTATGCAGGGAGAGTTCGAGATGAGCATGATGGGAGAACTCACCTTCTTCCTCGGACTCCAAATCAAACAATCAAAAGAGGGAATCTCCATCACCCAAAGCAAGTACACCAAGGAACTACTCAAAAGATTTGGAATGGAGAACTGCAAACCAATTGGCACACCAATGAGTCCCTCATGTAAGCTTGACAAGGATGATGAAGGTAAAAGCGTAGACTTAAAATACTATAGAGGTATGATTGGCTCATTATTATATTTAACTGCAAGTAGGCCTGATATCATGTTTAGTGTTTGCTTATGTGCAAGATATCAATCTAATCCTAAGGAATCTCATTTGAATGCTGTTAAAAGAATCCTTAGATACTTAAATGGTACACAAACTATAGGGTTATGGTACTCTAAGTACTCACAAATTAATTTGTTAGGATATTCTGATGCTGATTTTGCTGGATGTAAATTAGATAGAAAAAGCACAAGTGGAACTTGCCAATTTCTTGGAGTTAACCTAATCTCATGGTTTAGCAAGAAACAAAATTCGGTAGCACTGTCTACGGCTGAGGCCGAATACATTGCAGCCGGAAGTTGTTGTGCTCAAATCTTGTGGATTAAGCAACAACTCGAAGATTTTGGAATCAAACTTAATGAAACACCAATAAAATGTGATAATACAAGTGCTATAAATCTATCTAAAAATCCAATACAACACTCAAGATCTAAACATATTGAGATAAGACATCATTTTATAAGAGAACATGTTCAAAACAAAAATATAATTCTTGAATATGTTTGCACTGAAAATCAATTAGCTGATATCTTTACAAAGGCCCTTAGTGAGGAAAGATTCTGTGAAATTAGGAGAAATCTAGGAATTCTAGATCCATTTGTCTGAAATTTCTCAATTTCCAAAGAATAGATGTCAAAATCTCTTAGAGCTCAATTTTCAACATCTATCCTGGTTCCAAAAGCTCAGTTTTATCACTCTAAAAACTTATCATTGAGCAAAATTCTTTCTCCCAAAATTTTGAATTTTTCTGGAATTTATTTGCATTTTTCCTGATTTTCTGAACTTCATGAGTCGACCCCCATGAGTCGACTCAATGGCAAACTTGTAAATCCCACCAACTTCCATCGGGTTCATTGTTTTTAAAACGGGAAACCTGTTTATGAGACGACTCATCTTCTCGTCGTCTTCCTTCCGAAAGCCGTCCTCTCCAAACTTCTGTTTTGCTCCAAATTCAAAGATTAATTTCGAGGCAATTCTCCCTCCTTCTCTCCACCAAAAATCGCCTCCTTGAAAAGGATTTTTCTGTGCATTCTCGCAGTGTTTGGCGCGGGTGGAACGTGCCCTAGAACTTCACCGTTCATTCAAAATCCACTTCTTTTTTCCACCAAAATTCTTCTTTACTCTTTAGTGATCCCTCCTCCACTGAATTCAAGTCTTCTTGTCTGCTACCTTATTGGATATGGCTCCAAAGATGAAACTTCCCCAAAGAAGGAAATCAATCCGAGAGCCTGAGGAAATTGTCCGAAAGAAAAGGCATGCTCAGTCTTCCACTGTTCCCAATCCAGTTTCAGTACCTGCTCAAGGTCCCTCTCAACCCTCCATAAGCCCCAATGTAAATCTTCTTTCTGATAGAAAAGTAGAAACCGGGAAAAATATAGATTTTCGGTTCTTTGAGAAAGAAGGCTTTACTTTTGCTACCAAGATCAAAAATCAAGGATGGGAACTTTATTGCTCTCTTAAGGAAGTCACCTATGTTGATCTAGTCAGAGAGTTCTACCAGAACCTAAATTATGGAAACGGATCTGTGACTTCAACTGTAAAGGGGATTGACATCTGTTTGGATTCTAGGATATTGGGAGAGATACTTCAGTTGCCTAGTGAAGGATACTCATATATGGAACTCCCAATTAAAGAAGAAGGGATCAGAATTATCTTAGGAGAAGATTTTTCAGGAAGTTTAAACAGATTGGAAGCAAAGCTACTGTCCATTGAGATAAGGGTCCTGCATCAGATTGTGACAAAACTATTCTTTCCTAGGAGTGGTAGACATGACTTACTATCTGGCAGAGATGTATGTGTCATGTTTCATATCATCACTCAGACCCCCTTAAACCTCCCTACACTTATGATAGAGGCCATGAGAGAAACTTTGAACAGATCCAAGGCACACTTGCCTTATGGTATGGCCCTTACTAGAGTTTTTAGGAGGTTTGGAGTTAGCTGTGAGGGGGAGACACCTACCAAGCTCTCACATGTGGACACTTTCAACCAACACAGCCTACACCGAATGGGAATTACAAAGACTGTTGGTGGTTGGATCAAGGGCTCTGAAGAAAGAGCTGAGGAGAGAGCTGAGGAAAGAGCTGAAGACAGAACTGAAGGCAGAGTAGAAGAAGAAGGTCCAACTTCTCCTGTACATGATTTCAGGGCAGCTTCACCAGATACCCAGTTCATTTATGATACTGAGGCTGGCCCTTCTGAGTTTACTAGGATGCCCACACCAGTGTATCAGCCAGAGAGCAGAGCACCTCATTCAGAGTTCAGACTGGCTGACGATCAGATCGAGCATATATCTCAGCGTGTGGCTTCTTTGTTGTCTAGCCAGTGGAGTAGTACTTCTTTTGCACCTGGAGCTACTTCTTCTGATCAGACCATTACTCCCCACATCTCCACTATATTTCAGATGATTTCAGATCAGTCCGTCAGGATACAGCAGCTTGAGGATACTGTCTGGAGACTTACTGGCAGAGTTCTTGACTTGCAGGGGCAAGTCCTTGCATTGGCCCATCCCCAGCCACAGGAGTCTACTATTGAGGTCACAGACCTCACTGCAGAGGCTGGCAGGCTCAGAGGAGCACTAGAAGGTGGATATGAGCTACTGAGGAAAGAGATCAGAGGATCGAGTGAGCATGCTACCACCCAGTTCACTGCTCTACTTCAATCTGTTTCCAGAGCACTGAACGTCCTTGATTCTATTAGACTCACCATTTCTGTTCAGTCCCTAGCATCTCAGCGTTCTCAGCCACCCAGTTCATCTCGTTCTCCTGCTCGTGGCAGAGGCAGACGGGGTAGAGGACGCACTTCTGATCCATCATCTCCTCACCCTATATCTGATGACTCCGATCCATGATTTGTCTTGATCATTGACTTATCTTGATCTTTACTAGGTTCTAGGAGTTAGTATCTTGTTCTAGGATCTATACCTTGGGGCCATGTATTGACATTTAGCTGGTTGAATTTTATGTATTGAAACAATTATGATATAAATGGAATCATCTTTTACCTATATTTCTACCTCTTTGTAATGATTATATTTTGGTTATATTTCAATCTCCGATACATCTGTTGAAATATTATCTTCTCCTTATTGTTGTTTGCTATTGATAATTGCTATATTGAGGGGGAGCAAACATCTGTGAAAAACTCTAAAGAGGAAGAAATTAAAGAATATTTTCAGAAAAGGAAAAGAAAGAGTTAACTATGTTTGATGATGTCAAAAAGGGGGAGAAATTAAAATTAAACAAAAATTGAAATTAGACAAAAAGCAAAACCCTAAATTATGAGAAAATGGGGGAGAAATTAAATTAAAACAAATATTGAAGAAATTAAACAAATATTGGAGAAATTAGACAAAAACAAGGATTGCAAGATTAAACAAAACTTTGAGAAATTTTGCTATCGAAATTTGGTATCAGATAGAGAAATTTGGTATCAGACAGAACTTTAAATCCATCAAAAGCAAAATCATGAGTATAATGCAAATAAGTATTTTTTTATATATATGCTCTGATATTCAAACTTGCTTTTGAAATTTTACTCACCTTGAGACATCAATAAGAAATTTGTTTTACTCTGATTCATCCTACAATTTCTTTCAACTTGATCTGATACATGATAACATTTGATCCGATACAGTGTGAAGGTTTCTCTAAAATATTATAACATTTGCTCTAATACTGTATGAAATTTTCTCTGATACATTAAAATTTTCTTGCTCTGATACATTATAAAATCTTTTCTGATATCATTGTAAAAATTATTTTTGCTCTGATACATAGAAAAAGTTATTTATCTTCTCTTGCTCTGAAATATCTTGAACTCAAAATGATCTAATACCCTTTTCAAATCTTTAAGAAAATGGACAAACTATTTTTGCATTTATATTACATGCCAAAAGAATCATACTCTTTTCAAGCATATACACCCATAATGGATTCTTTTGAAATTAATGCTTTAACATAAATATTTTTGTTCATATGTTTTGTCATCATCAAAAAGGGGGAGATTGTTGCTCCTAGATTGATTTTGATGATTACAAAGCAGATTAAAGGGATACAAACAATTGAAAAAGTCCTTATGCTCTTCAAGGGCAAAATTGTAATTTTGCTAAAATCCTGATTTGATAGTACCATTTGGTAGAACAAATGATTTGAAATCTATTGGTGAAAATTTCATTGTGTTTGGACTAATATTTTTGAAGTTATGAAGGTTTAAAGTGCATGAGTCGACTCATGAGTCAACTCATGGCACTATGAGCTGAATGGCACGAAAAAAATTCCCATGGCACGCTGGATTTTTTGGCTTGGCACGACCTGTGAGTCGACTCATGAGTCGACCCACAAGGCATGAGTCGACTCCTGAAGCATGAGTCGACTCATGAGTCGACCCCTGCGACGGGAAATGTCAGCAACGGCTATTTTTTTGTCCGTTTTAATTGCCATTTATGCTTCCTAAAAATCCTCTAACGGCTCTTTATCTGCCTAAATTGTTTTCTCTTGCTTCTAATGCTACAAAATGCTTTAAATGATGAAAGAAATTGCAGATTAAATAGCGGATCAAACGTGAAATCAAATGAAGAGAAGAAAAGAGAGGAAAAAGGGAAGAACAGAAGAGAGGATCCGAAATTTGCAAGAAAAAGCCTGAGATCAAAGAAATATCCATAGAGAAAAAGAGAGAGGATCCACAATATACCAGAGAGATTGTGAAAGAGAAAAGGAAGATCTTTCAAGGAGAGAATTCTTCACGCCTATCGTTTCAACCTTGATCTAGAGATCGTTCAAAGCTTTCAAGAGATCTTCAATCAACAATCAACCTCTTCTCAAGCGTTCAACCATTCATTCATCTTGAGAAAATCTGAAAAAGGGGTTCTTCATTTGAGTAAAGCTTTTATTGTTATATTTGCTCATTTAAGGAGCTGTTTTTGTATTCATCTGTGCTCTAAATATTCTTACTCTTTGTGAGTTTTTGCTCTTGTTTTTGGAGGATTTCCAAAACAAGGAAAGGTTGATCCGAACCTGAAATCGGAGTGTTGTGGGTTGGCTTGTACCCGGGAAACAAGTGTTCTAGCTTGGGATAGCTAGGGTCGGAGTTTCCGACGTCCTGTATTCTAGCTTGGGATAGCTAGTGTCGGAGTTTCCGACGTTTTGTATTCGGGTTGAATACAAAGGATAGTGGATTAAAATTCCCAAGTGGGATCTTGGGGAGTGGACGTAGGTGCAAGGTTAGCACCGAACCACTATAAATCCTTGTGTTTGTGGTGTGCTTTATCGCTTTATCTTATTTATATCCTTGCAATACTGCTTTAGTTAATTAATATTGATTTAAAGCCATTATTTTGTTCTTCATAAGTTATCTGTTGGGCTTAAAATTTTTAGAAACCCAATTCACCCCCCCTCTTGGGTTGCATAGCTGGGCAACAGAGACAATGCTAAATCTTTTTTTTAAGCAAATACTAAGGAAAACTTTTTGCATACCTCGACCTTTCTATCCAAACCTCATGAAGCAGATTCTTCATTGAGATCGGTAAAAAGAGGGTTCTGGAATCACTCTTAAAATTTGATCTGGTCTAAATCCTATCATTCATTGGATTTTCATAACAATTTATCTCTCAATATCTCTAAAATTATCTAGACCATTAATCACTCATTGATTAGGAAGTCTAATTAACTTCAAATCGAGATAAAGTTTGGGGCCCCTCTAACTTAATTTTTATTGTCCCTAATGGAAGAAGAGAAAAATAAAAATATTCACC